>NC_056525.1:144246323-144252272 GCF_019175285.1 Sceloporus undulatus
TTCAGATGTTGAAGTAAAAAATAGAAACATGAAGTTCAAAAAAATGCTAGTGATTTGGGAAAGACAAATTTAAGATGAAGAGATGTGTCCCTGGTCTATATTGGATGGGGAAATCATGCAATCCATAGGTCACATGTGGCCCTTGTGTGAGTCTTATAAAATAATCCAGATCCCAGATTATTTTAAATGAAAGATGGCCCAGGAAAGTTGTTGTAAAATTCTTTTTAGGAGCCACAGCTTGGCCCCTAAGAAGTGTTTTCAAGCTACCACCACAAATATCTTCTGATAAGAAGTCAATGCTGATCATGAAAAATTATGATGGTGTGTCGCATATGGGTCCAGGAGATGCCAAAATTGGCCCAACAATCCGCAGTGCATGCCCCTTTAGGACATCAAAACCATACATGTATTAATACTTCCTATATCATATTAATATATGCTCTATTTTCCCCCCCCCCCACTCCCACTTCTTCTTTTAAAAAAAAACATCTTCAACATTATATATCTCCAATAGGGGCACTAGTTTTTGACACTCTTACCAACTTTTTTGAGAACTGTAATTATGGTGGTGACTGGATATTCACTGTCTCAAACAGAGAGAGCCTGTATTCCTTCAATTCCTTCTTTCTATGATTTTGGTTTATTCATCTTCATTGTATCTACTTGAGAGTATTATAGGCCCGATCTAGATGGGCCTATAGTGCGCCCTCATCACATGCTAAGGGTTGGCCGAGGGCGTGCCTCACCCCTATCACGTTACGAAGGCATCAAAATGGTGGCGCTCTGTACACAAGGGCACTGGCATTTTGACACAACGGACGCTTAGCATCTGCACGTCCCGGCGTCATTGTGATGCTGCGAGCGTGCCATTGGCGCACTGCAGAGTCACAATGGCGCCGCAAGAAGAACCCACTTTTTGTGGGTTCTTTTTGCTGCGCGAGGGAGCCGCACGGTTTGTCCGCTGCAGTTTCCTCATGCAGCAAAACAAGACGCTGGCAGACCGCCCTTTTTGGGTGGTCTGTATCCCACCATAGTTTAAGGACTCAACTCATGGTTTTATCTAGCCCTTTGGAATTTCCTTGCTACTTTTCTTCATCTCTAACATCTACAGTCATTGCTTCAGTAACAAAAATGAGTGCATCCATGTCTTTCTATCTCTCCTGTACTCCATATGTTAAAGGTTCTGTGCTTGGGTTTTCTGTGCAGCAGAGAGATGTTTAATGTAACTATTAGGGGATCACCTTCTGTAATACCATTAGTTGGTTCTGGGTACCTTCTGTAAATAGAGATTATCTGAAAGGAGGGGTATTTCACTCCAAATCTTCTCTGTCTTTCTCTTTCAAACATCTGTCATCAAAGTCGATAGTGGAGTTTGCAAAGTTACTTTTTTGAGTTGCAGCTCAGGAATAACTAACGAGTGTCCATACTGGTTGGAGCAATCTTTCAATTTCATGTAACTAAATTGTGAAAACAAAGGAACCTCTTAGTAAAAAATGCCCATCCTTGCCTTAAACCCATCCTCTCAGCCCCTTGGAGTGGAGGTTTCAGCAAACATAACAGCATTTACTTGCAATGTCCATTTAGTGGCATTTTCATCCCCTAGTTGTCTGATTAGGTATTGCATATGCATGAAAATTTAATTACACAAAATGAATTGTCTGCCATTTCTGGTTAATCTGTCAATAAGTTTGCTCTTGTAAATAATATATCCTAGAATAGTCACACTATATACAGCATGGATAATGTGACCTCTGTTATTTTCAATGGAATGTGCCCCCCCCCCCGGTATGCGCTTGTGGGCACATGCCCTATTCAGGCCTATGGAGCTTAAATGTCAGCTAGTCTCCGTTTTCGCAGGGGTGGTCCGGAACAAATCCCCGTGAAAACGGAGGGCCAACTGTATATGGAATTGTGATGGCTCATAGCTTTTAGCAATAAAGTTAAGCAGAACAGCATTGTCTTTGCCAGAGTGAAAGAGAGGTTGGGAACTAACTTGAGGTAGTGATTTGATGATAAGACTAGGACTCTGGAGATCAGGGTTCAAAACACCACTCAGCCTTGGGGCCCATTCACACCTACCATTTTATATCGAGGAGATCTGGAGTTTCCTCAGCGATGCCATCTGGAATCGATCGGGCTCATAATCCTAACTATGTTTGCCATAATTGAATTTTTTGTTACCTGTTCAAACTTGCTGTCTGAACGGACCCCCTTTGTCCCCTTGATGGGTCAGAGCTGAAAGGCCCGGAAGGCTGAATTGGAACATATTCACAAATTCCAGTCCATCAACAGTGGTTGAAACGAGACAATGGCTTCTTGGCACACTATACATATTATAAGCTCGACTCAGGCTTGCATCCTTCCGAGGTCGCTAAAATGAGTACCCAGATTGTTGGGGGCAAATTAGCTTACTTGCTAATTAGCTTACTTGCTGTTCACCGCTGTGATCTTTGGAATAGCGGTATATAAATAAAACAAATTATTATTATTAATTATTATTATAATACTGGTTAGTACCCTAGCCACAAGAGAGCCAGCATGGTGTAGTGGTTTGATCATTGGACCATGACTGTGGAGGCCAGGGTTCAAATCTCAGCTCAACCATGGAAACTGAGTGACCTTGGGCAAGTTACATTCTCTTAGCCTCAAGATGGCACTGGCATGAAGAAACATGCCAGGAAAACCCCATTGGAGCAATAGTAATAGCAAGTATATTTGTATACTGTTTATCAGTGTACTTAAACACTCTCTAAGCATTTTACAATGTGTAAACCAATTGCCCACAACAATCTGGGTACTCATTTTAGCGATTTATGGAAGGATGCAAGGCTGAATTGACCCTGGAGCCCTGGAATCGAACTCACAACCTTGTGGCTATGAATGGCTGCACTACAGGCATTTTACCACTGCACCACCAGGATTCCCTGATAGGATTGATTTTGAGTCTCTATAAGTCTGAAATGACTTGAAGGAGCACAACAACAAAACACCCTAGCCTCACAAGGCCACTTTTAGCCAGTTTATCACATCTCTTTTCTGGTTCCCAGTCTGCACACACCAAATTCCAAAACTTCCTCCACCATTTGTATGGTCATCCACTCACACTAGCCTTAGGCAACATCTTTCATCCTGCCTTTGTCCCTCAGTTATCATATCTAAAACCTCATCACCACAAGTTTTTTTATTTCTGGATAGTCTGATTATAAAGGTCCTTCCTAGATAACAGTTTGCTCCATGAATCTGATGCAGTAGACCTATTCTAGGAAAGCTTATACTACAACTTGTCACCTCATCGCTAGAAGTTTTGCATTTCTATATACAGTTGTCCCTCCAGATTTTCAGCGTTGGAACTTGCATTTTTGATCATTTGCAAGGTTGCTGTCACATGCACTTCCCCTCCTCCTTCCCACATGCTCCTTTCCATCCCCTCCCTCCCTCTCTCCTTCCCTTCCTCTCTCTGGACCTATCTTTGCGGGGCCTGGGAGGGGGCCTTCCCTCAGTTCAGTGGAAGTGAGGCAGGGCACAGAGGCTGCTGGGGCCTGTAATTTGTTCCAGCTGGCCACCATGAAGAATTGTCTTCCTGGTGGTGCTCAGCGCCCAGTATGCACACACCCCACAGGGGTTGCTCCACCTATTGTCTGCGGTGGAGGGGGCGGGGTGGGTGCACACCAGGCTCCGAGCGCACTGGGAAGGTGAATCTCCATAGCATCCAACTGGCGCAGATTACAGGCCCCGGCAGCAATCATGGCCTGCCTCTCTCTTGCCAGACTGAGGGAAGACCCCCTCCCAGCCCCTGAGGCAAAGCTAGGCCCGAGGGAGGGGGAAGGAGATAAGGAGGGGAGGAACTTGAATAGTCACAAAATTTCGGATCCGAGGGGGGTGGATCCCCCATGAATCCAGATGGATGTCTGTAGTCCGATTATAAAGGTCCTTACTAGGCAACAGGGATCTGATGAAATAGACCTAGTCTAGGAAAGCTTATGCTACAACTTCTTTCACACAGTGAAACAAGATCTTTTTGCATACTGATATTCCAGACTAACAAAACTATATTTCTGAACCAGATAAGAAGTTTGCCAAATGAGGTGGCATTATCAGCTAGGTTAATGATGATGACAGTTCTTTTAGACTGACTATCTTTGTTTAAAAAGTACAGACACATATTGTTTATTTTATTTTCTAGTATCTGTCTTCTTGGAAACCGTACATTAGTGAGGGATGATTACCCTTGTGCCAAATATACTATTGTAGACAATGTAACACAGGCTACTGTGCTATGGAGAGAATTCTGTGGTGGTGACGCATCTCTGAATGCCACATGCGATGAATATTTTCGTCTGAACAACGTCACTGAAATACAGGGAATTCCTGGAGTTGCAAGTGGAGTTCTATTTGGTGAGCCTATCAACACAGATGCAGATAGTCAGTTAGTATGAACCAATGGTTTTCTAAGAATAAAATGTATACAGGAAGGATGTTATATTGATTCCATGCATCTTGAGATTCTTATATGGCAGTCGCCACATGTTCTGTTTAGGCTGTCAGAAATAGTCACATGCAGTGGTCCTTTGTATAGAACTGTATTATGTACTATCGGTGCTTGTTTTTCCTAGACAGCATAATATGACCTATTCCTTAATTTAGGATAGTCCCTACATCAAAGGGCAGCTCATCTGCACTATCCTTTTGCATTTGTTTAACTTTTATTACCTTGTTTTTATTACATGTTTATGCCATTCCAGGACATTTATGTGTGATTTATAGATTATGTTTAATATGTATATTATTTATGCATATACTCTTTTTTCATTAATTATAACATACAAATGCATATTAGTGGGAAACTAAACATATAGGTCAGTGTTGCCAACTTTACAAATGAAGTGTTTGTAATATCTGTTACATCTGCTGAGTGTTGGTTGTATAAATAGTGGTAATCGATGATAAGTAGACCCCAAGACTGGTGCGCCTTAGCCAGTCCTACTCTAAGTAGTGGTCTCTGGATGAGTGATGGTCCCCAAGCCATTGGCTACCATTTCATTTCATTTAGAATATTTATACCCTGCTCTTCTGCCACAAAGGCTCTCGGAGTTGCTTACAAATGGTTAATTAGAGAATTCCCTCCACTTAGGCTTAGAATCTAAAAAAAGACATGACACAAAAGGAGAAGGGGCCAGGGTGGTGGCAGTCTACGGTGAGTTTCAAAGCAAGAAAGAAATTGTGGTATTGAATGGGAACAAATACATTGCTAGCCCCTGGCATATTTGAAAAATAATTGCTGATCCCATACATCAGATGGCTTGAGAAGCACTGCCCTAGGTGATACAATTGACACCTAAGTCCATTTACAATTATTAGGTTTTTACCACTGATTTCAGCAGGGCGTGGACTACATAAATCACACTCTGATGATAATAAGTATTATGTAATAAGATAATATTCCAGAAATGTCAAGTGAAGATCGCTTATTTGTAAGAATAGGATGGAATGAGTATTTGAGGTCAATAAAAGGTCTTCCAGAAAGGTTTTTAAAGTCTGTGTTTATATGCTGGTGTAAGTGAACAAAATCTGGTGTTTATTTCCTCACAGATAATTTATGGAGTTCATATGGAGACAAAGGAGCAATTGTGGAGAAACAGAATTTCCCATCAGTTCCTGTTTCAACTCTGGAAGAAACAAAAGAAAAAATTGGCACTTATGTGTATACAGATATCATGACCTATTTTACTATGTTAGTCGGGATTTATTTTCCATCAGTGACAGGTATTGTTTTCTTCCCTTTTACTCATATAACTGAACTGGGTGGGCTCTTCTATTTGAATAGACTAGAGGTGCATATCTTTAGATTCTCATCTCTGGCCTTGCCTTGATAAGTATAGCAATCTGTGTACAAGAAAACACCATCTTTTCTTCAAGAGCTGTTTGTTTCTTTTCTGCTTTTAATCCTCA
>NC_056525.1:144252372-144255826 GCF_019175285.1 Sceloporus undulatus
AGTTTATCACATGCAAGGGTTCCTGTCATGCTCCTGTTGCCCAAACGTCACCAAACTGTGACAGGAGCCTCCTGGTGGGATCGCTCATGGCACTACGCTTCCATCTTCGTCATGGAAGCACCAGCATAATTGTTAGAAAAAGGGTCCTTTTTAAATAATGGATCAAATCATTATTAAAAAAGGGCCCTTTTCCTAACAATTATGATAACGCTTCCATGATGAAAATGAACCAAGAGTCTCCCATTGCAGTTTGGTGACATTTGGGTGACAGGAGCATGACGGGAGCCCTTGCATGTGATAAGCTCCTAAGCCCATTGAGAAATTCATGACTAAGTCCAAGCTGTGAAAAGTAGACAGATTCCTCTTTAATACCGTGCTATGTAACTATGCAGTATACCTCCACTATCACTACCAAATTTTGACTAAGATTTTTCTGTGCTACTGTCTGGTAGTGATAGTAATGAAGATGTTAATGGAAGCCACTGCAGCTGTTGCTTACTACTTCCATTCCTCCCCCTCCTTTATTCTTCATCCTTCTCTTTGTCCTCCTTCCTTTGTATCATTGTTATTGCTGTTCTTGTTTATCTGTTTATCTGTACTGCCTTTTTTATCAAAATAATCTATAAATTATATAAATAAAAATATAATCAAGTATCTATAACCTTGCATGGAGAGCAGGGCCATCAGAACGTTTCTCTTTCTCGAAATACAGGGCTACTAGCTGATGTCACTTGTCAGTGCCACCATTTACTGTGCAGCCATTTGCTTTTAACAAGAGTGTTTGAACTTGCCAAGTGGAGCCTTCTTCCTTTGCAAGTAAATATGAGACAAAATGGCAGATGAAGCTGCTGAATTTAGTTGAAAGTGGGGTAGCTTTTCCCCATGAGATTTGATTACTCATCTGCACTCTCAGGCTATCTTGAACTAGGCCAGCCCGGGTGGGGTGGGGGGAGCTGGAACCAAGCCCTGTCCTTCAAGCTAAAGGGCTGAATCAGTTTTTGCCAAAGGCCTCAAAGACACCTATAGTACCTTTTCCTGCATTTTTTTTTCTGACAAAGTAGTTTGAGCTGGGTGAATGTGTCTAATGAAGGCAAAGGCAGTTAATAAGCGAGCATGTATCACTACCCTTCGTTCAGAAAATAATGGACTGCCTAGAGGTTGTACAGACTTATGCTTCACTGGCAGCTTTTATTTTCACAGCAGTCTTCCCTGCTGAGGCAAACGGTATCTTGAAGGATGCATGTGACAAATGGCGCTGCTTTGAAATGAGGTTTCAAGGCTTCAGTGATGGCTTTGCAAGTGTCAAGCATTCTTTTCTGGGGCTTAGAAGAACATCTAGCTCAAAAAGTGGGGTATAACCCCCCTCCTCTCTCTCTCTCTCTCTGTTTGCATTTTGCATAAGAGTAAACACTATCAATGTACAGCTCTATAAAATCAGTGCTTCACATCAACAGCCAGAGTGTTTCTGAAGCCACTGGTAGTCCAGATGGCTTTGAGCTCTAAGAGTAGCAATCTTCATTTGGTAGCATTACGTGATAACCAGGCCATTAGATCAGTGCTACGCAAAGTAGTGGTCCCTGGACCAGTGCTGAGCTGTGAGTCATTCCCTGCCAGTCTGCAGAGAGATTTTAAGAAAGAAACGGTTGAACCCAATGGAACAAATATGATAACGATCCCTGTGACATTAGAAAAAAAGTTGTTGATCCCTCACATCCAATAGCCTGAGGAGTGCTGCCTTATATCGTTTTTCAAGAACATCTAAGTAACAGTCAACAAGTAGGTGTTGCCCTTGATATGACCCAGAAAGAACATTCCCATATTTCAAATCTTTTTTCAAAATAGGCCACCAACTGTAGTGGGTGTTTTGTTATGCTGGGTGGATATGCTGGAAATGGCTCAATTGCCAGGAATGCCGTCTCAGGAAATGATGGCATATCCAACCAATGCAAATGCCTATCTTTTTTCCTTTTGACATACAAGAGCTTCACAGAAGCATCTCTTTCTCCATGTTCTTTGGTGAATACCTCCGTAGAATAACCAATGTTCTTGGACCAGTTTTCAGTGGCAATTGGAGGCTCCCATGAGAATGAAGCAATGAATGCACTTTGGGTTTCATTTTGAACTTTAAATGAGCTATACAAGCAGTTGAACCCTATCCCCAAAATAGGTTCAGCAGCTTGGATATTTCCTTTTGCAATTCAGACTAGAACCTAGAGCAGATTTGTTTAAACCATGACATGGAAACTACCAGCCACCTTTACACACAGTGGGAACCTAACAAAATCCTGCCTGTTGTAACTGCCAGTTTTTACAGATGGGGAATGGCCAATACACAAGGCTTAAATAAACATCACTAAACCGGTTTCAGAAAATTAGCACATCTCACCTAGCACAAGGTTGAGGATTCACATGCTGATGCACATAGGAAATCCTTGGACCAGGGCATTTATAAATAAGCAAGATGGAACAACGTGGAATAAAATTTTCCTCCCAACCACGAATCCATTACGATACAGAACAGGAGAGAGTGGCATCTGGGGTTACAAGGAGCAGAACATGTTGCCAAAATGTTGCAGCAAAAAAAGATGCAGCAAAGGAATGACTGGCTACTTCGTAAGCAAGAAAATCAGTAACTGGATAGCTGTACTGGCATAAACGTGGCAAGGAGTGATCCTGTACAGTTTTGTTCTGCTGCTTTTATTTCCAGAATTCCTGTAGATAGAGAGTACAATGTGGAAGGCATTCTAATAGTATATCATGAGCAGAAGTCTTAGCTTCTGGTATTTTTTGTCTGTCATAGCTCAAACACCAATGCTGATATAGACTAATAAAAAAATGTTGTCGATATTAAAATGCCCATATTGGAGTCTATAAAGATGTCTGTATTAGGGCCACCAGGAAAGAGTCCTGAAAATCTTTTCTGATTTTAATCATTTTTCCATGAGTATCCCACTTGCTTCTGTGAACTAAAGGTGAATTACACATGTCTTCCTCAGTATCTTTTTCTTTATCCTCACAATAGTCTGTGAAACAGGTTAGCTAAGTAGAGATTGACCCAAGATCCCACACAAACACACAGAGGCTTCCTGTGAGACTTTGAATTTAGGTCTCCCAAGACTTAGTCTAACCACTGCAGTACACAGGTTTCCAGTCTGGAGCCTTATTTGGTTGCTGATAGCACTAAAATCCACTCTTTTACTTCTGAAACCTTAGCCAAGGTCACCATGAAGTTTATCTTTAATTTCTAAAACTGCTCTTAAAAACCTTAAATTGGTAGTCATTACATTAGCTCATAGTGTGAATGAGCTGGATGCATTGTTAGCCTGCAAATGTATGCTATTTTAATCAGAAGATGATTGTACTTAGGCCAGTTTCATCTTTCCTACCTTCACAGAGCACAGGTTTTAGTCAGATGAAACCTTTGCTCCTGTCCCATGCATAGTAGGTAAAAAAA
>NC_056525.1:144255926-144311116 GCF_019175285.1 Sceloporus undulatus
GGCCCCCATAGCTGTATGCCATGTCGCCTGCTGCCCCAACCGCGCCGGCCCCGGCGTCGTCTCCTGGGGGAGCGGGGGGCTCGTGGCCTTCGGTTCCTGCCGCTCCGTCGTCCTTTACGACCCGCAGGTGAGGCCCGGGCGCCGGGGGAGGGTTTGAGGGCATGGGCAGAGGCAGTTCAATAGGAGTCCAATAGGAGTCCAATAGGAGTCCAGTGGGAGCTGAGGTTGAATGGGCTCTGCCCAGCTTGACACCACTTTAACTGCCAAGGCTCAATGCTATGGAATCCTGGGATTTGTAGTCTATTGTGGCACCAGAGCTCTCTGACAGGGAAGGCTAAATACTTCACCAGAGTACCAGCCCCACTGGATGTCCTTGGCCAAGTCACACTCTCTCAGCCTCAGAGGATGGCCATGGCAAACCCTCCTCTGAAGAAACTTGCCAAGAAAACCTCCCATCCAGGCTTTTTTAAATCTAGCCAGCATTGCAGGTGAAGATAAAATGAGCCTAAACTGGTATAAGAAAGGCAGGCTAAAAATGTAATAAAAATGAAACAAACAGGGATATGGTATCTATGCAAAGAAGGGTAAGGAATACTATTAACCTGAAGACTTGCATGACATGAAACTACATCTTGACATGGTATCAGATCATACAGTTGGAGTGACCATGATATTTTGTGTAAGGATCATAGAAACACAGTGGGTATCTGCTAGGATTTGGTTCCAGGACTGACCCCATGGATACAAAAACCCGTGGCTGCTCAAGTCCCGTTAAATACAGTGTTGTAGTCCTTTATATATAATGGCAAAATCAAGGTTTGCTGTTGCAGGAAAAAAAATGTGGGAGGGATATTTTCAAGCTGTGGATGGGTGAATCAGTAGATATGGAGGGCTGGCTATATCTCATGTTGTTGTTATTGTAGTGTATCTTAAATTTTTTTCTGATTTATGGTGACCCTAAGGACTTACGGTGACCCTAAGGACCCTATCATGGGGTTTTCTTGGTAAGATTTCTTCAGAGGAGGTTTGCCATTTGCTTCCCCAGAGAATGAGAACATATGATTTGCCCAAGATCACCCAGTGGGTTTTATAGCCAAGCGGGAATCGAACCTTGGCTTCCACAGTCACAGTGCAACACTCAAACCACTACAAAATGCCGGCTCTCTAGGCATATTGACATTAAATACATTTTACGCACTTGTGTGTGAACTGGCTTGTAGTCTCTGTGCTGCCTGCCTTGCTTTGCTTGTGTCAGATTATGCTTGTGTACAGTTCTTGAATGGTTAAAATATTCATTCTCATTTCATTTATTATGGCAAATAGACAACATAATAAAACTTTTCTGCAAGATCAATTGTTTTTGCTTAACGGGGAAAATCGTCACTCATCCTTGTTATAAATATGTTTGTGTGATTTTTTTTCCCTTTCAGAAAAGAAAAGTAGTCGGCACCCTGAATGGTCATACTGCAAGAGTCAATTGTGTACAATGGATCCACAGAAATGATGGATGTAAGTACAATTAAAATGTGCTTAAAAGCAAGGTTTATATTTACATCTACTGCTGTTATTGTAAATAAGATGAATATGAGATAGAATTGTAAAAAGTACTGATGAGAGATTTTGACTGGTTAAGCTTTTGACCAGATTTTGGCCTCTATTTATGTTAGATGTATGGTGCTGCTAAGGGCAATAGGTCAGAAATGGGTTCACTAGACATTATCTAGACATGTAGTCTAGTGGATAGTCTTGGGTTTAGACCAAAAAGACCCAGTCATGCATACTTAGCGATACATATCTCATAAGGTTGTTATGAGTATAAAGTGTGTTCAGGAATAGACATTGTGGGCCTGAACAGACAGGCCAAAATAAAGCTGCTTCGGGTCACTTTAGAGGTATGTTGCTCAAAATGACACATATATCTCAAGAGGCCAGAAGCTGTGCCAAAGCTGCACACTAGTCCTTAGGACTCGAGTATAGATTTGGCGCAGCTTCTGGCCTCTTAGGAAGCATGCGGCATTTAAACAGCATACCTCAAAAGTGATCCAAAGCAGCTTTATTTTGGTCTGTCTGTCCGGACCCTGTATAATGATCTGAGTTCATTGGAGGAAGGAGGGGGTAAGACTGTTAGAATTTAAATTCAAAAGCCTCTTCTCAGTCATTTCCCATCCAGGCTATTTATATTAAATATATTTAAAGGTGTAAAGATGTTTTGCTGTTTAAATTATACATGTGTCCTAAGAGCCCAGAAGTGGTGCCAAAGCCATGCTCCAGTCCTAAGGACTGAAGTGCAGCTTTAGCACAGCTTCTGGCCTCTTAAGATGTGTGTGTCATTTAAACAGCATACCTTCAAAGTGACCTGAAGCAGCTTTATTTTGGCCTATCTGTTTGAGTCCTAAGTTTTAATATAGGTCATATTTTGAATTCATCATCAGTGTGAGGCCTAGAAAAGTATCTACTGATTTCTTCTGTAGATCCCTAAACAATGCCAAAGAGCAGTTGAATTCCCTCCTCCCTATTGCATTAGTTTAAATGTCATGCCTCATTGTGGGGTAATATTTGGGTAAATCAGCCTTTAAGGACCACAGACCCTCTTCCTCCCTCTTCCCTTATGTCCTGTGTTTTTCTTCCTTTCTTTCTTGTTTGAGGTAAAATTTAATTTGTTAGTCTGTCTGAACTACTAAGCTATAGATTGTGTTTGTTCTGAAACCCAGACTGAGAAATGACTCTTTTGATGTGAGCTTTAGTCCTGTTTTGACAAATACAACTTATAGTAGACTGGACAGACTTGACTTGCCTCAAACCAGGTAGGGAGCAAATAAATTGTAGTGTGCAAGGGGAGGAAAGGAGGAATTAAAAGCTCATTCATATAGCAAAAACCATGGTGTGAGTTTGATATTACATCTGAAGGAGGCTGGAAGAGTAGCAGCTCTTTTTGAGCTTTTACCTATATTCTTAAAGTTATGACAGTGGGCTGTTAAAAATAGCCCAAAATTATTTGTTGGGGTGGGAAGAAGCTGACATGTACAAGTGCTACATGAATCATAAATAGGAAAATATCATGCATTGGAAACAGTTATATATATTGGCTGGAAGTTATTATTCGTTATTAAATGTAGGTTTCACTCAGTTTATAAATGTTTTATATCTTAGTATTGAAATTAATATATTCACAGAGTTTGTAATTCCTGCCTGCTTGTGGGCTTCCTCTAGGCAGCTGTGAGGACATGGCTGAACAGAATTTTGTACAAGATAAGCCTATGGGTTTATCTCATTTTAGCATCTTAATATCACCTATACAATATTAATTATACAATTATATCATAGTGGGAAACACAGAGAGGGGAAAAATACTACTGCACTTCGACAGCTTGATTATGTGAGTCAGAATGCAGAGAATATCTCTGTAGGTATGCGCCTTTCTCCCCAACTCTAACTCTTCATAGTAGGTTCCCTTGCTTTACCACTAGATTCTGGGATGATTGCCAATTTCTTTTTGGGACTACAGGTCCCAGAATCCATGTTAGCAGATGCCTTCTGGGGCTTCTACGTCATCCCTCCGGATTCGCTGATTTTCCATTCGTGGTTTTGAATTTCCGTGGATGGGAAGCCTGGAGGGACAAAATGGCGTGCATGCCTGCGGTGTACCTGTGGGGGTGCGCGCAGGAGTGCGCAGCCATTAAAAGCAATGGGGCTCTTAATATTTCAGTTTTTCCGATTCATGAGGAGGTTTGGAACAGATCTCTTGCGAATCGGAAGGGACGACTGTAGTCCAAACTTTCTCAACTTTTGCTTATCAAAACCTGCTTTCTCAACTCTTTTTGGATTCAAAGTGACATTTTTAAACCGCACAGGAACATGTAAGAATTTCCAAAACCTTGTTAGGCATGCACAAATAGTTGCACACTGTTTTTGATCCATTCCATTTATTTTTCTTCTGTACTGTCTAAACTACCAGATTCTCTGGGTTGTGACTACTGTGGCAGGAGTGCCCTCTGGTGGGCCACTTCTACATTTGAAATGCATTACTGATTGATCCAAAGAGCTGCAGGTTGGTTGGGGGGGAGAGGGAATGAGCACACAACTCTCCTGTCACAGCAGCTCCACTATAAAATAATAATAAAACTTTTATTCGTATTCCACTTTTTTGCAATAAAACAATCAAAGCGGCTAACTGGTCCATTTCCAGGTACAATTCATAGTGCTGGTACAATTTATAGTGCTGGTGATGACATGTAAAGCCCTATACAGCTTGGGTCTGGATCTCTCTATATGAGCCCATTAGGGATCTAAGATTTGCTTGAGAGGTCCTTCTCTCTGTCCCACCATCTTCTCAGGCTTGTTTGGTGGGAACAAGAGAGAAGGCCTTCTCGGTGGCTGCTCCCAGACTTTGGAAATCCTTTCCTAGTGTGGCCAGGATGATTCCCTCCTTGTTTTCCTTTTGTCAGAAGCCCACCAGACTTTTAGAAATTGAAGCAAAATAAATAATTTATATTTTCCCACTTCTCCCAGGTGGATCGAAGCGGGATCACAGCCTGATAAAAATATACCAAGCTGATCAATACAATACAATACAATACAATGCAATAAGGAGCAATAAGCTTCTTCAAAGCTAATTAAACTAATTAAATTAGTTCTGTCAGAGCGGCGGTGGGGTAGAATTGTTCCAATCTTAGTCAGGTAGGGTGGGACTGTAAAATGAGGTCGGGTGGGTAAGATCAACGGAAGAGATCCATCTTGACTGCCCCCCTGAAAACCTCCAAGGAGGCAGTCAGATGGATCTCCTCCGGGAGGCTGTTCCACAGTTTAGGAGCCATTGCGGAGAAAGCTTGTTGGGAACTTGAGACCAGCCTGGTTTTTTGTATTTCCAGCTGTTACTTCCCAGATATTCTGAGAGTGCGGGGTAGATCGTGTAGGGAGAGGCGTTCCCGCAAGTAACTCGAGCCCAAGCCATATAGGGCTTTATAGGTAATAACCAACATCTTATATTGCACCCAGAAGCTAATCGGCAGCCAATAGAGATCTTTTATCATTGAGTGTTATATGATCAGACCTTGTCAACCCAGTAATCTAGCTGTCACATTTTGAATCACTTGAAGCTTCTGAACTTGGTACAAGCATAGCCCAATGGAGAGCGCATTACAGAAATGTAAACGAGAGATTACCAGAGCATGTACCACCGCTTCAAGGTCCTTTTGATTGTGTGATCAAGAAGATGGTTGTGTGGAGTGTCCAATGGACCAGCTGCTGGTGGGACGAGGGAGGTGATTGGCTGCTACTAGTGGAGCATTCGTGCACTTGAGCCCATGTGTTGGAACTAATAATGGTACAGCTTGTAGAGGCAATTTTCCATTATGGCACATTTGTCCCCGCCGTGGGTGCAGTAGGCAGTGTATGTCAGTTGTTGGCCTGTTGTGGGAACTGGTGGTGTGTCCAGCGGGTTCTCCCTGCGAATTGGGAAACCCTGGGGGTGAGCTGGCTTTTCCCCTCCATCTGCTTTCAGCCTTAGACTCTGTTTTTTTCTTGAAATTCTCCCCCTGCCCCAACAATATTGTCTACTTGGTAATTTTTATTAACACTCCAAAAAGCCTTCTGGAACTACTACTAAAGGTGTGTGTATGTGGGTTTTTAGGGCTGAGCAGAATGCAGTCCAGAGACTACATGTTGCTCACTAAGGCCACCCTCCAACAAATGCAAACTTCCAAACTCTGAGGGGAAAAAAACCATGACCAATTGTACTATCAGAAGCATCTGAGGCTGCAGTTTGCCTTCTAAATATAACATTGCTCCAATTTTTGTTCTAAAATAGCCAGAGTATAAAATTGCATTTCGAGTGCAAGTGATCTTTAGAACAGTGTATCTCAAGCTATCTGGCCAGCAATTATTTTTTCTCATTGTGCCAGGGACTAGAACCATATTTGTTCCCATTGCCTACAGTTATTTGTTTCTTATCTGGAAACTCACCAGGCATGAGCTGATGGCAGATGGACCCACACTAGTCCATCACTGAGGACTGGTCTAGAGGCTTCTGAATGTGCAATTTATCATTTTTGGAACTAAATTTCGGGAGATGTTTGTTTAGAAAACAGATACACATAAAAGACAAAAATAGGCAAAAATACCCCCTCCCTAATTAATGTTTCAGGATAATGAATAAATAGTATTGTTGTCTCAAAATTTTGTAATGTTTTTGTTTTAATGTTACAGGTTTTGACCTCTTCTCATTAATAAGAAAACAAACAAACAAACAAAAAAGGAGTTGTTTTAGTATATTAGTGTGTTATTTTAACATTTTAGTATTTTTATTGTCTGTGTTTTATCATGTTTTTAATTAAATATGTTCCTCCCTTTGGGAACAGGGTGTTATAAATAAATTTTATTATTATTATTATTATTATTATTATTATTATTATTATTAGTAATTGTGAACAGTGCTATTATTTTTAATGCTTTATATTCATTGAACTAGCTGAATGGAATGGAATCTATACATTCTCCTCTTTGTGAAATGATGTAGTGTAAGGAAGACACTGAAAACAATATGATTGTGATTAGAATAGAGAGATATAGGAAGGTGCCTTATGTTGATAGGTCCATCAATTCCAGTAGTGTCTGTCAGGCAATGGCTCTCCAGGGTTTCAGAGGCAGAAGTGTTTCCTAGATCTATTTGGAGATCCTTGGTAAACAGGCCTGAGTTCACTAGAGGCCTGAGCCTGTTTAGCTTCTCTAATCAGACAAGATCAGATGTTTTCATAGTGGCACATTAAAGCAATAGCAAATAAACAAAAAGTTGTCATTTGAAAATATTTTGAATATGAATTATTCAATATTTTTCCTCCTTTCATCTGTCACAGCTTTTCAGATGGAATTGATTTCTGGAGGGTCAGACAAACTTCTTATTCTTTGGGAAACACAAAATGATAAGGTAGGTAGAGGCACCATAGTCAGTAATTGAAGAGGAAACTCATGTCATGTATACATACTTTAAAGAAAAAAGAAAGAGAAAAAACTGAAACCAGAAAAGCTTCTAAACTGTTCTTCTTAACCAAATATGACCTACTTTATTATATTGTCCACATCTACAATAGGTCTCTGTTATATTAAGCATTCCAGTAACTGAAAACAGTAGCTGCATGTTATCTTTATTTCACCTATAGTGAGCGGCACAGTGAACATAAAATATAACTGTACAGTAGGCTGTCAGTTGCACAGATGATATATGTATTCAAATGCTATTAGGGTGCATTCCTAAGCATACCTACTAAAGAGTAAATATAGAGTAAATTTAGTGATTTACTCTCAAGTAAGTAAAATCTCTTCCTCTCTGTGCATGTATATGGATATAGGGAAGGATCTTAGTGATAGGTAATGCTTGGAAAAGTTACTTATTGAATTATAACTGCCAGGATGCCATAGCCAGCTTGACTCTGGTGGATGAGTTTTCTAGTACTGGCACTGATGGCTGGAGTAAGAAGAGGTGAGAAAACCAGTAGGAAAGTCCAGTAGCTGAGTGATTACTTCCTGTGCAGTAGAACTACACTCATTTGACCTGCATAGTTTTCTGATCTCCCAACTCCTGTTCTTCTCTTGTCTTGTTCTAATAATAAGCATACAATAGCTCCTAATCCATTTACTGGTTTATGCATGCTTAATATATACTTCGTAGATCTGTTAATCAGTTCATTTATCCCCTTTCCATTGCCAAGTATCTCCATGTTCTTTTTACTTCATTACCATTTTGTAGTTGTCACAGATGAGAAATTAGTACCACAGAAGCTAAGTATTCATATGCTCATCATAGAATCATAGAGTTGGAAGATACCACAAGGATCATCCAGTCCAACCCCCTGCCATACAGGAATTCACAGTCAAAGCACCCCCGACAGATGGCCATCCAGCCTCTGTTTAAAGACCTCCAAAAAGGAGAATCCATCACTCTCTGAGGGAGTGTGTTCCACTGTCGAACAGCTCGTACTGTCAGGAAGTTCCTCCTAATGTTTAGATGGAATCTCTTTTCCTGTAGCTTGCATCCATTGTTCCATGTCCTATTTTCTGGAGCAGCAAAAAACAAGCGTTCTCCATCTTCAATATGACACCCCTTCAAATACTTAAACAGAGCTTCCCAAGTCTCTCATAAGGCATGGTTTGCAGACCCTTCAAAATGTTGGTCATTCTCTCTGGACACGTTCTTGCTAATAGTGACTTTACTAAAGGGCTTCAAGAAATTCATATCAATGCATATCTTGGTGTAGATCACCATCTGACCAAGTGAACATTGTAATAACATTCAGCCTCAGTTTTCCTCCTCTAGTGCAGTGATGGTGAACCTTTTAGAGACAGAGTGCCCAAACTGAAAGGCACCGAGTGTTACCCAGTGTTGAGGGGGGAACTTCTGGGGGGGGATTTCCATCTTCCGGGGGCAGGATTTCCCTGGAGAGATCTGAAATTTTGGGAGTGTGGGGAAAGAAGAGGAACCTTCTTTTCCTCCTCTTCCCCCTGCCCTCCCAGGCCATCAGCTGTCTCCCCAGAGACAGGTAAAGGCACAAGAGGGTGGGGGAAATAAGAGGAACAGGCATGTGCCTGCTCTTCCCCACCTTCCTGGGCCTTTAGCTGTCTCCAGAGAAGCAGCTAAAGGCATGGGAGGGTGGGGGAAGAGGATGAACAGTCTCATGCCTGTTCCTACTCTTCTCCTGTTCTCCTGTCTCTTCATGTGCCCTCAGAAATGGCTTCACATGTCAGTGAGGGCATGTGTGCCACAGGTTTGCCACCATGGCTCTAGTGTGCAATCTAAAGTTTTCTGGAACAATCAAAGCTATATTCACAGGGAGAGAGAAGGAAAAAAGAAGAAGAAGAAAAACCATCCTATGGCATTTTAAAAGCATTATGAACAAATAAAGACTGTATTTTTGGTATCCATTGACCAATGTCCTTTTTCTTTGTATACGTCCACATGAGACTTTCTTTGTCATAGAATAGAACTGGGGCATGGGTGGCCTTGCAGATATTGTTAGGTTGAAGCTGCCATTCACTGCACTAAACAGATCTAATGGTGGGTGATGATAGGAAATGCAAGGCAGCAACAAGGCCACATATCTCTCCCACCCCCACCCCCCTTGTAGAATAAGAGAAAGGCTGCTGTAATTTTAATCTGTCTTGCTTGGGTAAATTTGTGTGCAGATGCAAAGGCATTGCTTGTACATAAACAATCTACTTGGGATGTTTGCTCACAGATGTGAAAACAGACACAATGATTTTTCATCCCTTCCTTGACTGTGAGTGTAATTGCGAGGAAGGACTGTAACTTGCATACAAAACAGTGCTCTGAAGGTTTCCTCTCCCTTTCTCTAAGGAAATCTGATGCCTAAGGATGAAGCAGTGTTCTGGTGATAGAAACAAATTCCTCTTTAATGAGGTACCTGCTATCTTGGAACATATATACAGAGACGTTGAACCCCAAGGAGAAATTCTAGTGGGCTGAAGTGTGAACTGTGACTTTTGTTCCCAAGAGCCTGCTTGGTGATTGAACAGGCAGTGATCATAAGTCATTTGATATGCTTACTTTAAAAGTATTGTTAACAGATGGAACAGAAGGCTAAATGAAGTTTGTTACTATTAAAGCAGGGTCTACGCTCTTTTCTGAAAGGGAGTTATTTAATTAAATGGAATTTAGAAGGCTCAATGGAGGGGGGATATATTGTTTCTATGTGCTATAGAAGAGAATAAATGAAATTACTCAATTGTTAACATTTAGCTTAAAAGTATACAGTTACTCCCCCCCCCCCCATATTTGTGGCTTTGATTATTTGCAGATTTGATCAATATTCTCTCTAAGAATCTCTAGGTCCTACAGTGTGACTCTGTGGTGCCTCCTTAGGACCTAGAGATTCCTAGAGAGGTGTTCTCACAGGTAAAAAAATAAGTGTTTTTTATTTACTGTTTTTCCACTATCATGGGGATCCTGCTCTCCTAACCCCAGCGAATTAGGAAGGCCCACTGTTCTAGTGTACTGCAGGGTCTATAATGCCACATGTTATTCCATAGTTCCCAGAAAGCAGGTGCTAAAAACCACATATTTACTTGAGATGGAATGTTTGTTTTGAGTAGCTCTCAGCTCATTTTCCTCTTTTTTGTGTGCGAAAAATGTAATCCACGGCATCTCTGTATCTTTAAAAAACTACTGCTATTATGTCTAGTTCAAAACAAAACTTAGTTGGAACCATCCCAAAGTTAGACAGGCCTACAGTATAAGCTAATGGAAAAGCTGCTTTTTTTAATTTGCAGGAATCTCTTACATGATTGGGACAGTTTTCTTCCACTGTAGCAAAATAGTTTCTACTAAGGGAAGTGCACTCATCACCATGCAGACAACCACAGCAGGTCATTTACATGCTGCAATGGTCCTTGCAAGCAAATGTGCCCTGCATGGTACACTGTCTGCTGGATTTCTTATTATTCCAATTGCAGATGTAATAGCAACGATCTCTTGTTGTAGATATTTATTTCAGGCACAAGGTGAGGTTAGGTGCATAATTCAGATGAATTGCAGCTTTTTTGGTGGCTTAGGCCCTTTACAGACTGGCCGAAAGGCCGGCCTGGGGGCAGAGTTGGGCTCAGCTCCCGACGACGCATGCCCGACTCTGCCCCCCAGAGTGCCCTGACATAGTTTACCACTCCAGGGCACGCAGCATCATGGCGCACCTATGGCACTGGGTCCAGATGACCCAGCGCCAAAGGGGTGCCATATAGCTATGCCGCCACTGCTATGGCACCTTTGGTTCGGAAGGCGGATTGGGGTTGTGGTATGAGGTTGCCGCAGCCTTGATCTGTTGTGGAAAGGGGGTGGTCATCATTTCTTTTATGCAAGAGTTATAGGTTTGATTCAGGATGACTATTGAGCCAAGAATGTTGAGTTTTCCCCCCACACAACAACTAAGACAAGAGAAGAAAACAAAACTCTTGTTGTAATGGTGGAGTTTTTTATTGGCTGACCTTAGTGAATTTCTGTGTCTTCTCAATGAACAAAAATTCAATTTCCCCTGAAGGGGGCTAACCTAACACCAGAGTCACAAATGTTCTCACAAAATGGCATGAGAGATTCTTTGATGTCTATTTGTAACAGTGGCTATAAAAAAAAAGGTTATCAGTGACAAAATGTAATAGGTTTGTTTTGTCCCAGCTAGGTTTATCTTTTTGGGTTTTTTTTTTTAAGAACACTAAAGCTAGAGAGGTAAAAAAAAATCACATTTTTTCTTTTTCCTAGATAGAAAAGAGAATCTTGACACATTGAAGCAAGACACTAAGAAAATGTTCAACTACCACAAAATCTCATTTCAGGACTCTTTTTTAAAAGGAAATTGTTTGCAAAGCCCCAAACATCTTGTTGGATTCAAAGATATAGCCGTGTTAGTCTATAGAATCAGTATGTAGAGAGAGTTTATAGACCTTGAGACTAACTGAAAGAAAGAAGGTGGCAGCATGAGCTTCCATAGACTTAGGTCTACTTCCTTAGATGCATTTCCGTGAGTGGAAAGCCAGGAAACAGACCTCTATATGGTCATGGTGTGTGAGAAATGAATTGGCAAGTTTCAGTTTAAACAATGGTTTTTATGAACAAAGGTATGGGAAACACCTTTGTGTAAACATCTGTGGTAAATTAGAGGTTTTTTCTGCATAAATGTTGGTGTTTCGTAGTGTGTGCAGCAGTTTTGTTTTACAAAATGTCCTAGAGTGTGAAAAATGGGAAAAAGCTGGAATCACAAGGTGCAAGTAGAAAACTTAAAGCTATTCATTTTTACTTGTTAGGATGAAATGAGTAAATGCAGTATTCAATCCTAAATGCAAATGGCTGAAACTTCGAGACAAGTTTACTGCTTCCCAGTGACATGGTAAAACGACCATACTTAGGTCTTGTTGTATGTTGGTTCTGCAAAAACACATAACTCTGGGGAACTATGTCTCTGTCTGACTGGGATGAGAATTAATCACTATTTGTCATTAATCAGTATTCTCCTTCGGTTGTTTTCGTGTTCTACCTCAAGTGTTTTCCTTTAGTAAATTTGTGTCAGTTTTAACTTAATCCTGTAATTTTTTGCATATACTAAACTTTTAATGTAGCTATAAAAATGGATAACAATACACTTTTTGAGAACTTAATGAATTCTAGTTTTTAGCCAGACACAGACTAATATAAATAATGAAGTGAAAGCTGCACAGAATATGTTTCTAATGGAACTTGGGAAGAAAATGGTACACTGCCTTTCTTTCGAGCTCTCTATTGAGCTTAACTATTGCTCTTTTGTTATTCTTTGTTAGCAGTCCACTCATTTCCATGGTTGGACAATTTGAAAACTCCTGTATACTTTGCATATCAATTTGGTTTAAATTTGAGGGTTATTGTCATTCCTTCATGCAGTTTTATAACCTTCTGTTTAGCTTGTGAAGTGCACTCATTTTGAAGGTCACACTGAAGCGGTGTGTGCTTTGGACCTGTTTACATGACAAATGAGTCTACAGGAGATTTTTTCTACCATAGCCTCTGCAGCATCTGACTCAACAGTTAGAATTTGGTCTAAACAAGGAAAAGAAGGTAAGCTTCCTAACTTCATTCTGTAACATAGCAGTTATCAGAAACAGTATTCATATTTCCTCAGCAGATTTGTAGTACTAATGCATGCATATTTAGTTTGTCCCATTGATTTCAGTGTTTACTCCCAAGTATGTGAGTGTAAAACAGAGCTAGTGTGGTGTAGCGTTTGGGTGTTGGACTACAACTCTGGAGACCAGAGTTCGATTCCCTGCTCAGCAGTGAAAGCCCACCTTGGGCGAGTTGCACACTCTAAGCCCCGAAAACCTCGTGATAGTTTTGCCTTAGGGTGTTATAAGTTGGGAGTGACTTGAAGGCACACAGCAACTTATGTGTATGTGAGTTCAGTCTTAGAGGCAATTTTCTCTCCACATCCAACCTTTTGCAAACCTTTTTTTTTACCATCCCAAGTGCAGATACTCAAAGGTAATCTGTGTTGAGGACTTCATAAGGAAGGATGATTGCAACAATGCCCCCCTCCACATATTCCTTCCAGTGCATGGGAGTTCTCCCTCACTTTATTTATAGGTTCACCTCTGTCTCCCTCTCTGTAAGCGAGATGAAGATTCCCTTCTTCCTGCTATTAAGCTTGTTTCTTTAAGCATTTGAGGGGAAGATGTTCTTCACCAGGATTCTTGGGTGAGCCTCCTCTGCACCATCTGCTGCTCAGTGCTCTTCTCTGGCTGCTTCGATGGGGAGCAAGTAGTCCTCCTTGTCATCAGGACAGAGTTTACTTTTTGAAAGTGTGGGTCTGGCAATATTCACATTTTCAGAGTGCTTTTTTGTCCTCTGTTTGGGTGGGCAAGAGGACATTTCATCCCTGGCTGGGCAGGCTGATGCAGATGCAGATTACACAGGCCATGTCAGCCCATCCCTGGCCTGTATTTTTTTAAAAAAGAAAATGTGGGTTATTGCTGGTTGCAATATGCTTGTTTAGAACAGTCATCAGTTGGCTATTCAGTGAAGTTCTAAAGACTTTTTTTTAAACACAGCTTTCTGCAAAAAATAATTGTTTATTTCTTTCATTCCTTTGTAAGCTGCCCTTGGCATATAAACACTATGAAAATACTTATGATAAATAACTAAAATAAAGGAAGGTGACAGTTCAGTGGAGAGACAGAGCAAAGTAATGTAGGGAGCCTTGCTGACTCAGGTGCAACTATAGTCACATTCACATCAACTAGAGGACAATTGACATGAGACAGGTTTACGGGAGAATAGCAATGATAGCTAAACAAAAGCTCCCTATTCAGAAGCTGTTTATGTTTTAAGCACCAAACACTGGGGCCTTGGTATTTGCTAAGTTGTTCATTCTCCCCCCATGGATATCAAAATCCATGGATGCCCAAATCCCATTAAATGCGTGTCATAGCAAATGGTATCCCTATATAAAATGGCAAAATCCAGGGTTTGTGTTGAATTTATATTAAAAAAAAATACTTTCAAGTCATGGGGGATTGGTCTGTGGATTGAGAATCCATGGATAGGAGGTCCAACGTGTACAGGGGATAGACAGCAATGGCTATTACTTTCATATTTGACGTGTGGGTTTTCTGAGTCACTGGTGTTAGAAATAAATGGGTGGACCAGATGGTTCTAGCAAAGTACGGCCTGTTACAGACTGCCAAAATAAAGCTGCTTCGGGTCTCTTTGGAGGTAGCTGTTTTAAATGATGCATGCATCCTAAGAATCCGGAAGCTGCACCAAAGCTGCACTCCAGTGCTTAGGAATGGAGTGTGGCTTTGGCGCGACCTCCAGACGTCGTAGGACCCATGCATCATTTAAATAGCATACCTCCAAAAGACCCGAAGCAGCTTTATTTTGGCAGTCTGTAACAGGCCTACTGTCTGATTTCCTCCTTCCTGTTGAGAGAGCCTGTGTTTATATAGCTCCACATTAGACTGATATGTCCAGACATCTATCGGCTGGTATACATGTCAATATCTAGGGTGTGAGCATTGTATATTTGTATATTTGGTTTTCAAGGGTCCCAAATAGCCAAATAGTATCATGCAGCTTTGATATCTAGTGACTGATAAAATATGCTGTACAAGAATTCTTGATTTTTAAGAAGTGCTAGCTATATTCAGTTCATAGATATGTTTTGGCTGGGATGGCTGGTGCCCACCAGGTGTTTTGGAGTATAATTCCCACAATCTTGGGCCATTATCAGTCCTGGTTAGGACTCTTGGGAAATGGGGTTCAAAATCTCCAGAAGGCATTGGGTTCTCTTTCACATGCTGTATCTGTTAAATGTCTTTGGTATGCAGCTACACTACCTAGCAGTGAGGAGGCAGAAATTAGAGGAAAAGAAGAATTCCTCAACTAGCAAGTTCAGTATGAGTTAAAAAGGAGAGTATACTGTAATCAGTGTAATCTCCTTTTAAACTTTTCTAGATATAAACCATTTTCTCTGTTGTAGTTCTTTATGATGAATAAATCTTTAAATTAATCATGGCTGCTCACTATTTGTTGTATAGTAGCTATAATTAGCAGTTTATTCCCACCTCAGCTGTCTCTGGTACATAAAACTATTTTGTCTTTTCTAGTTAAATGTCTTCAGACACTGCTGTTTGGAAATGGGTTTGCAATGGATGTTTCTTTGTCCTTCTTGCCTGGCAGCAATAGTAAGTTTATGCACATACTCTTTTAATCATTTGAAGCAATCGTTAGTAGTGTTTAAATATTCCGCTCGGTATAGTTAATGGATGGTGGCATCATTCAAAAATTGGATCAGACATCCTGTTTTAAAGTCTGTTACTACAGCTGCAGTGCTACAATCCTAATATCTGGTTGTATAGGCAACATCAGTTTTCACACTTCCACTATATTGTAATTTGAGACTCCTCTCCCCCAAATTGGTGTAATTTGAAATTCTTCCAGATGGAATCTTTCAGAAGTTATGAGGGAGTTCCAGTCATTTGTTGTTCCAGTTAACAAAGTCTTTATTTGTTGTTTGTTTGTTTATTTCCCAGCCTGCTGTACAGTAAAATCAATTTAGATTTTTTTTAAAAAAATAACAATAATTTAGATAGATTAAATTTATCTCTTAAAATAAGGCAGTTTAAAACTATTTAAAACAATATAAAATTGTTTCAAACTATAATTCAATCATAGTACATTTGCAAATTGGGTAAAATCAGGCCCAAAGGGCTTTAATAAAAAGCCAAGCTTTTACTACATGCCAGCATGAACCCAATGTTGGTGCCATTTAGGCCTCCGAGAGGAGGGCCTTCGATAACAGGTGCCACAGCAGAGAAAGCCCTCTCCCATGTCCTCCCACAGTGTATTGCTCCTACTGGTGGGATATAGAGGAAGATCCCTCCAACAGACTTCAGTTTTCACACAGGCATATACAAGGTATTGAGGTTCCAAGTTATTTAGGGCATTACATTTTATCATCAGTGCCTTGAATTCAGACTGGAAGCGTATTGACAGCCAATGCAGGTACTTTAAAACTAGTAGCATACTGTTCAGTCACCAATCTAGCTGCTTTATTTTATGCTAGTTGCAGCATTCGATCTGTGATCAAGTACAGCCCCATGTAGAGTACATTGCAATCTAATCTAGAAGTTACCAGTATTACTGTGGCTAAATTACAATATTATATGTGTCTATTCAAAATTCGGTCCCACTGTATTGCAATAGAGCTTACTTCCAGCTAAATAGATATGGGATTGCAGACGTACAGCACAGTCATTTGCTTTTTTTTCTCAGAAGTACCTTTTCAAGTAAATCTCAGATAAGTGTGTATAAGATAGGATTTCAACCTTAGATTGTTTTTGCATTTTGCCCTATAATTCATTTTCTTTTTCTGATTTTTTTTAACATGATTGTAAAATAGCAAATTTTCAACATTTATTTTATCATTTCAGTACCAGTACTTGCTTGTGGTGGAGATGATTGCAAAATTCATTTATACGTGCAACAAGCTGAACAGGTAACTGTTGCTTCTGTCTGTAGTCCTATAAAATGTATGCCATGATTCCATATTCATTTTAGTGTAATTCAGCCAGTGAGAGCAGTGATCAAGGGCGTGATTACTTGGTGACTCTTCTTTTGGTCTGAAGGTGTAAGCAGAATACTATGGGAGAAAGTGTTCTGATATTTGGGTCTCAGGTTGTTTAGGACATCCAGTGAAAATCAGTACTAACACTTAGAATTCATCTTGGAGGTTTATGGGTAGCCAAAGGAGATTTGTAAATACAGCATGAGATATAATCCAAATCAACTCTGCTAGTCAAACACATTACAGTATTCTATTTGTCAGGCTACTGGGATATGGTTAACTATAGCCAGACCTGTAAAGCAGCCAAAGCTGGTAGAAGGCCTCATGTCTCTGAGCGTGCTTTAGTAACAAAGCTTGATTCAGAGGAATCCCCATAAATCAACTTGGAATATTGAAACATGGATTTTCATTCTATCTAAATAGGATTTTTGTTTGTTGCAGTTTCAGAAAACGTTGGTACTCCATGGCCATGAAGACTGGATAAGAGGGGTTGAATGGGCAATTAGTAGTAAGTACTAAAGATACCTTCCTTGCAATCCCTAACCTAATGTGAGGAACCATTCTGTTTGAACAGAATGGTGGATTACACTTGGCCTTCTATATCCACAGTTCATTTATCCTCAGATTTACAGCACGCGCATGTGTGTGTGTGTAAATTCCAAACAGCAAACCTTGATTTTACCATTTGATATAAGAGACATCATTTTACCATACCATTGTATTTAATGAGACTTGAGCATCCATGGATTTTGGAACCAAACTCCAGTGGATATCAAGGCCCATTTATGTGCCTTGATGGCCAATTGGACCACTTCCTTTTTCTTAGATTCACATTGTCACAAAGATCTGTGTATGTAATCCAAAACTGTGTATTCATATCAATTCAGGTAATACTGAAAGTTTTCATCCCTGAGCATAGAGCTGTTTTTCTGCATATAGATAATTATGCTGAGCCATCTTAAAAGACCCACAGAACCTAAAAGACAGAACCTAAAGTTAAGTTTGGCATTTCTCTAGCACTGCAGCTAATGTAGCAATATAATGTGGATCGTGGTGCATTTGCTTTAGCAGTGTTTCAGCATGAGTTAGGAACTTGCCCATGGTAAATACTAATTTCATCTGAACAAGAAGTTTTCAGATTAATTTTTTTATACTTTTTAATAACTGATCAAACTTTTTTAGGAGATGGGGATCTCTTCTTGGCAAGCTGTGCTCAGGACTGTCTGATAAGGATCTGGAAGATGTGTGTTGCTTCATCACTTATGGAAGCCCAAGATGAGGACATTATTAGGCTGAAGGAGAACATTTTCACTGCAAAAGATAATATTGGTGAGTCTGTACTTTATGAATTGTTGCTGTTGGTTTTTCCAAAGTTTTACCAAATTATGTTCAGTACACTCAAAAGGAACTTTAAAATCCAAGTTTTCATATATTTCCTGTGTTTGAGAAGAATTTACTAACTTCACTGCATCCATAACTAAGCTAAAACAAGCCAGGCTTTCTTAGAGCTTTATTTTAACTTACCTTTCGAACAACTGTCCCATGCCTGACTGCATGAAACCATCTATCTTATTGCCTAAACAGTGGCTTAATCTTTTCTACAATGTAATCTATTCATTAAGAGAGTAAATAAAAATACAGCTGTTGTCCCCAACTGTGGGCTTGCCGTGTGTGGATTTGAGTATCAGTGGATGGCCCCACCCCATTGTCCCGCATAAAAAACCATCGGACTTGAGGTCCTATGGGTTTTGGTATCCATGGGGGTGCAGAACAGCCCCCCCCGCAGATACAAAGGGTATGATACTCTCCCCAGTCTTGTGAAATGTACTGGAAACTGATGTCTTTCTGAAAATATTTCCCTGTTAGTATGGTGCTCCATTTTTTTGAATATGTGAGAGATGTGCCTGCACCTAGTACTGTGGATGTACAAAAATGATCCTGAGCAAACACATCCCTTTTTCCTAAACAAACTGCTGGTGCTCAATGATGCATGAGTGGTGTACATTTTCTTTTAGAAATTTCTGCATGGCTGAGTTACTTAAACTGTCTGGGCATTTCTTAACAATTAACTGCATATTGCCCATGTTTTCCATTCAAAATCTTGGTGAGTCAAAGAGGGAGGTGTAAAGACAATTTTATTTCGGGAAGCTTTCCAGTATACGGTTTAATTTTGATAGTTAGATAAGTGTGTATTGCTTTTTTATGTATTGCTTTTATAGTTTACTGTTTTAGAGGTATTTAATGATGCTGTTATTTTATAATCTTTGCTGCTTTTGATTGTAGATTGTATGCCACAAGCAGATTTTTTACTGTATTCTTGTTTTGATGATTATGTAAAGTGCACGCAAAACTTACGGTGCTATATAAATGAACTTTAATAATAATAATAATAATAATAATAATAGGTCAAAGTTATGTTTATACTCACATCCAGTTCAGTTCAAGGACTGGCTTGTGGTGTTCTCATATAGAGCTCTCTGACAGTATGGTAACATCACTACTGGTGTTTTATCCATAGTGAATTGTAATGCTGTGTATCAAAATAGGCTTGAAGATTTTAATTCTCTTTTTGCTTTGCTTTATGGTAGGTTCAGAGACATCTTATGCTGTTACACTGGACTCTGTATTAGCAGGACATGAAAGCTGGGTCTATGCTGTTCATTGGCAGCCTTCATTTTTTAAAGGTAAGAAATTATGTAAGACACGATTAAGAGTACAACTAGATATGGCCAAGAACATGGGCCTGCCACTGAAAGTGACAACCCTATCCTGACTTTTTCCTCCTCCCCCCCCCCCCCCCGCCCCCTGGGTCAGATTATAGTGCATATTTGTGATGTGACATTTATCACTTTGTACATTTTCCTACACCCTTGGCAGCCAATTATGTAGAATGGGGTCTGGTATATAGAAAACAATGATGCCATTTGACAGTATCAATTACTGTATATTTTGGAATGAGTAATAGCGAACTTGGCACAGGATGCTTCCCTTCTGTTCTTTTTCTGGCCTTTTATACTTTATGCTTCACTTAGCTGCATTTCTTCTATATGCTGCAGTGGTTCAGTTAGGAACTTGGGAAAGTTGCTGTTTTAGGCTACAGTTACCATAATCTCCTAGCTGGTATAGCCACTTGTCAGAGCGGCTGGGAAATGCTGGGTGCTCTACTCTGAAAAGTGACTTTTCCAGGTCATGGTTCACTTTTGTTCCATTAGATTCTTCCAGTATATGTAGTTGAGTGCTTCTAGAGAAACAACACTAATCTTAGGATTGATGCAGAAGTAATATTGTCAATTGCTGTACCCAGGTTAGGTCTACTATTGTTTGGTGTCACCGCTGATGGAAGGATTTTTAGTGAGTTAGGCCCATCTGTTGGAATTTGCATTTCAGAAGGGAGAGGGTACTGATTTTCAGCAGTGACACACAGAGTGCCAATTGGCAGTGTTGTGTCAACAACAAGTCTCAGAAAGCTATAATCTCATGGTCTTTTGAACAGAAATATCTGTCAATAGTTTCAGTGGCTGCACCCAGAATCCCCCTAACATGCAAGACTTTTAATTATTTCATTGTGAATTTAGATTTGTCATCTTCATCTTCTCTCTCTTTCCAAAAGATTGCTATGATTCTTGCCAGTACAACCCACTTCGTGATAATCTCACCCTGTAGTTAATCAGTCAGTGGGTCACGATTTCCTGTCTGAAGATCAGTTAATCATGCAATGGGCCATTCCAAATGATGACTGTCCTTGGCACTATTTTTCTTCCTTTATGATTGGGGCTGAATTAGTGCAGTTGGAAAGATATTATCAAGAGAACATCTATCTGTAAACATCACCTTTAAAGACAGGATAAGACAAATGCTACAGTATCCAGTATTCAGTTCATAATATTTTTTGTCCACATAGCCTATTTGATATGCTGTAAATTGCAACTAGCTATTTATGCTCTCTTTGTCTGTACAATTTGTTCTACATTGCACTTTGTGGATTTATCTTATAAGTCATTTGCTTTTCTTTGCAAACTCAATATTTGATTAAAAATGAATGATAACACCTTATACGTGAGTGATTTTTTTCTTTGTACTGTAGATGGCAGGATGGAACAGCCAGTGAGGTTACTGTCTGCTTCAATGGATAAAACGGTGATCTTGTGGGCTCCAGATGATGAATCTGGGGTGTGGTTGGAACAGGTAGACATGCTTTTTCAATTTCTCCCATTTCTATTTCTGCTCACCACAATTCAAGACATTTAAAGAAGAGAATTTGAAATCTTAGTCCAAATCCAAAATAATTCAGGAAGAAAATAATTTAACCACCACAGACTGCTTCTTTAGGATAAATAGAAACATTCTGTACTATTTTGAATGACAAACAGCTGATCCTTAAAAGCAGTAAAGTTGTATTCACACCTTACTCTGTACATATGTTCAGATGTTTGTCAGAATCTTTCTCTGGCTAATGCACACTGATATACTATATTCCATGCATTCCTATAATCTTTTAAAAAAGCCACTTAGGTTAGTGGCTATTGCTGCACCATGCTGTGGACTGGAAGTAACACTGGTTTGCTAACAAGCATCACTTGCAAGTTAGGATTGAGCCTTCTGAGTCTTCTAGAGACAGTTACTTCCACTGATCTCTTTCTGGCATTTGTTGTGGTTTTCAGTTACATGTGAACATGTAGGTTGTGACTTGGTTAGAAACCAGAGTGATTGTAACTGTGGTTCAAAATGGGCTTGCCAACTATGATTACAAGGGAGACTGGCTTGGGTTATCCACGGCTTGTGTCACTGCACATATAACAAAAAAAGAAAGGGGGCTAAAACTGAATAGAGAATGGGGAAGATTTGGTTCTAATTTGGCTGGGTTCTAATTTGCAAACCAGGTTTTGGAGGCAGGCAGTGTTCCATCTGCACTGGGCCTTTGTGATGAGGAATTCCATTAAGTTGATTAGGTATTGTTTGGAGAAATACTCCCTGTTCTATTTGTATTACTAGCTGCCTGTTAGTTGGGCAAGTAATCCCATATTATCCCATGGAATAATTTTAAGTATTAATATACATTGGTAAATATACTGAAACTGGTTTCCTCCCACACCTTGAAAAAGCATATGTGTATTTTAATAGTTTCTGGTTCCTTTTCATGTGTTCCTAAATCTGTTAGTATGTGTCCTCAGAAGAGACTGAATAAATTGTTTTAAGGTTTTTAAATTAAGACATCCGAATTCTTCCGGAAAGGACTTTCTTTTGTCTTCATTTTGAATGTAATCCATAAATGAGAATTGGTTGTTCTGCTTAGAGTTGAATCAGTGCAAAGGAAGGTGGGGATTGGCTCATATATTTTGTATCTAATTTTTCAAAAAGGTCCGAGTGGGAGAAGTGGGTGGAAATACACTTGGATTTTTTGACTGTCACTTCAGCCCAGATGGCTCAATGATTCTTGCTCATGCATTCCATGGCGCCCTGCATCTTTGGAAACAGAAAACAGAAAATAAGGCAAGGCAATTTATTTCTACTTCTAAACAAGATAATGCACACTAAATATCTCAGTATGGGAAGTGATGTCTTTTTGGTCATTCAGCAAAGAGAATTATAGATCTTTTCTGAACACCCCCTTTAGTTTGTATCCTAGCTAGCTGTCAACAAGATGAAAGAAATTCAAGTGACTGAGGTTTGTTTCTTGAATAGTTTGGCTAGTTACAGGTTGAGTCTCTTTATCAGGAATTCTGAAATCTGAAATACTCCAAAATCCAATTTCATGGGTGGTTGAGATAGGAACACTATTGCTTTCTGGTGGTTCAGTGTACAGAAACTTTGCTTTATGTACAAAATTATTAAAAATGTTAAGTATAAAATTACCTTCAGTCTATGTGTGTAAAGTGTGTATAAAACATACATGAATTTCATGTTTAGACTTGAATCCCATTGCCAAGCTGTCTCATTGTGCATATGCAAATATTCCAAAATCTGGAGGGGGAAAACCCCCAAAATCCCAAACACTTTTCATCCCAAGCATTTTGGATAAAGAAGACTCAACCTGTAATATGTGAAATTGCCTTTATTCTAAGTTAGAGCATGAGGCTCTCTGACCCAACATGGTTTACTGCTGTAATAACTGCATTATCAGGTATCAGAAAGATTTTTCCCAGTCTTGCTCCCTGACAACCTTTTCACTGTAGAGTTCAGGGCTGAAGCTTTTAAAATATCTGTTCTACTCCAAGTTGTAAGCCCATTCCAAGCTCTCTCTTGTGGGTAGATGGTGTAGGTAAGAGGGGAAGGGTGATAGGTAGTGCATGGTGATCATGTCGCTTCTGATGTTTCCCAGCTTTATCTAACAGATACCTTTTGACTCATCCACAACCTATAACAATAGCACTCTTCATTTAACAGAGAGAATGGACTCCAGAAATGGTGATTTCAGGACATTTTGATGACGTACAAGCTGTGAAGTGGGATCCAGAGGGGGAATTTATCATTTCTGTTGCTTCTGATCAAACAACAAGAATCTTTGCTCCATGGAAAAAAGGGAACAAAGAAGATGTGAGTTTCTTTCTTTTTTTTAAAAAAAAGCAAACTTGCTGAATTTTGCATAAAAAGACACATTATCCCAATAATATGTGAAATGTTTACAATGACTTGCCTCAAATTCCCCACACCTTTTTTTGCACAGTGTTCTGATCTGGAAATTAGCATTGTCACAATATCCTTGAAGTGTAAAACAAATTCTAGTTATTGTACTGGAAACATCTACAGTCGACCCTTGACATTCATGGGGCTTAAGGGCACAGGACCCCCCGTGAAAGTCAAAATTCGTGAATAAAGCAGCGGAGACAAGAGCAGTGTGCGCATGCTTGCCCTCATCTCTCTTCTGAAGCCTCAAACAGCTCTAGAAAGCTCTCTGAGGCAGTGGAAGGGCATGGGAGCGCACATTCGCGGCTCCCTCCTTCCCTTCCAAAGTTTCAGGGAGCTCCGGGTAGCTCTCTGAAGCCTTGGAATGGCAGGAAGGAGGGTGTATTCACTTTCCCCAAACCTCTTCCCAAGGCAAGAGAGCTGTCTTTCCCCAGGCAGCTCACTGTCCTGTTTTTCAATGCTGTTTCTGTTGAAGAGTAAAGATATTTCAAGGGAGTTTTTGAACCAGCATGATGTGATGAATGGAGTTGGGCTGAGACTAGATTAGGATATTGGTCTTTAAGTTGAATATTTTACCCCTTTCTCATGAAAGGTCCTTTCATCTACACTTGATAGTATTCCAGGTACCTACCTTGGTTTTTTTAAATAAATGAAAGAAGATCCCTGGTATTTTCAGGGAGTACTGAGATGGAGTGGAAGCAAGGATGGTGTTCAGAAAATGGGTTGAAATATGCTTGTGGAGTTGGCATTTGATTGATGGGTTAAAAGCATGCATTTTTTCTGTAATAGACTGTAAGATAGGTACATTATACAGTATATCAATATAAATGGTCACTTTATTAGGTGTCATGGCATGAAATGGCAAGGCCCCAAATCCATGGATACGACATGCAGTGTCTAGCAATGATTGGGCGATTTCAGTTTGTGTCCGGAGCAGATGAGAAAGTTCTTCGTGTTTTTACTGCACCCAGGAATTTCATCGAAAACTTCAGCAGCCTTTCTGGTATATCTCTGGAAAAATTGTATTCCAATGTAAGTATTATTTACTTTATTTACTCTAAAATAAAGTATCTACTTTAGTTTAAAGAAGAGAAATCAACCATTACGTTCGCCTCTATAAATTTAGAGCTCTATATGAGATTATATGGGATGCAGTGGCTCAGTGGTTAAGAAGCTGACTGTTGATTGCAAGATTGGCAGGTTGGCAGGTCAAGGCCCAGGTGCCACATGGTGGGGTGAGCTCCCATCACTAGTCCCAGCTTTTGCCAACCTAGCAGTTTGAAAGCATGCAAATGCAAGTAGATAAATAGGTACCACTTTGGTGGGAAGGTAAACAGCGTTCTGCGCAGTCATGCTGGCTTCATGATCACAGACTTGTCTTTGACAACGCTGGCTCTTTGGCTTAGTAACAGAGACGAGCACCATCCCCTACAGTCAGACACAACTTGACAACCTTGTCAAAGGGGAATACCTTTACCTTTACCTATATAAGATTAGCAGAATTTTGAACATATGAAAGTACCACATTGAGTCTGACTAGCAGCCACCCCCAAGGTAGGGTATTTCCTACTGTTGCTTGGGAGACGTTTAATCAGAGGTACATTGGACTATGGAGATTATTGCACTACACTTGTGTAGTGTGAAAATCTGAGCCTGGGATATCCAATCCAATGGTATCTACTACTGAGCTATACTTGCTCTTCTGTTTTTTAGAGACAGATAAATAACTCAGCAATATGGAACTTCCTTACAAACAAGGGGATCAAAGCTAATATGGTAATTCTGTATGATCACAAAGTTTAAATGTGTAGTTTAGAGACAGAATTTTGAGACTGAGGTTGGATTTTTTAGCAATCACTATCTTTTGTAACATAGGCGAAATGAGCTTTGTGTAGGTTGAAGCTCTTGATGTTCTCAGGTGTATAAGGTTGTGGCTAGAGGTTGCTGTCTTAGATGAAGCATCTGATGACTTTCAGCCTTCTTGATTTGTTATTACCATTACAAATATGCCCTCGTGTTTGTTTGCACTATCAAGAGAAAACATGTATACCAAGTTTCAGTTTTATAGCTCATGGAAGGTCATGATGAAGGCCTTAAATGAAGGTTACTCATTTTTTCAAAGCTTGTAAAAGAAATGTTTTGTTTACAAGTGGGGACAGATTTACAAATACTAATGTGTAACATTTTCCTTCTTAGCAAATGATTGATCTTCCAGAAGGGGCTACTGTACCAGCCTTGGGTTTGTCCAATAAGGCTGTCTTTCAAGGTAAGGTGCTTCCATTTTTGATTAATTATGGCTTGCTTTGTCTGGGACTAACAGACTTTAGTTGATTTTAATCATTGTTTGCTTGAAACAAGCAAACTTCAAATTACAGTCGGCCCTCCTTATCCACAGACTTTTTATCCACGGACTCAAGCATCCACGGCTTGAAAATATTAAAAAAAAAGTATACATTCCAAAAGCAAACCTTGATTTTGCCATTTTATAAGAAGGGCCCACTGTAGATACTGTGAGATGGTTTATTTCAACAAACCATACTTAAGATTAACTATAGTTTAGGGTACAATTGTAAATCTAAACACAGGATTATTTTTAAAAAATGAAGTGGAAATCTCCTAAGGCTTATCTGTGCTCATTAATAAAGTGCTTTCTTGTTGTATCGAAATAAAGCCATTATCTTTCTTCTTTATGTATACAGTGAACCCTCTGTATTGATAGGGGTTTGGCTCCCCTCCCCGCAGATGTGAAGAAATTTAGAGAATTACACTCCATATTATTCAATGGCAGCAATGTGAATGTGCATGCTTCAGTATGTGTCCGTTCATGTAGCTTCCATCGAAAATGAGGCATGGTGATTTGTGGGCAGTTAACATTGTGGATCAGAAGCCTGCTAATACAGTAGACCCACTGTATGTGTTTTATACACATAATTATAGTTGGTTTGCTGGTTGTGTTCTCATACTCACTGCTGTTCAAATAAGACCATGTTTTGGGCTCATGTTGCTCTTTCAGTGTTGTTGGTCTATAAATCTCATCAGCCTTAGCCAACATAGCCTGTGGTCAGGAAAAAATTGTTGCTAAAGTCCAACAAATTCTGGAAGGCCACACATTTCCTGTTTGTATGTACCTTCAAGTCACCTGTCGATTTATGGCAAACTCATGAATTTAATAAGGTTTTCTTAGGCAACATATATTCAGGGATGGTTTTCCCAGTCTCTTCCTCTGAAATGTAGCCTGCAGCACCTGGTCTTTTTCCTTGGTGGTCTCCCATCCAAGTACTAACCATGGATCACCCTGCTTAGCTTCTAAGAATAGACAAGATCTGGTGCCTTTCTGTAGCTCTGTAATAAATAACATTGGACTAGATGGACAAATTGTTAATAGGCTAAAAGTCAGATTCATTTTTTTTCAGAAAGAGGTTAGGTTTCTTGTTAGGCCTTTATATAATTTCTTGGTTACGGCTATTTCTGTCACACAAATTAGCCTAGCAATGCAGTCCTTGCATGTCTACTCAGTGTTAAGTCTTGTTTAGTGGTATTTATTCCCATGTCAGGGTGTCTAGCAGCCTTCTCCAACCTGGTGGCCTCCAGATGTGTTGGACTCCTCTTCCAGGAATCCTTCAGGAAATACAGCTGTCAATATATCTGGAGGCCGCCACGCTGAAAAAGGCTAATGCACAGGACTGCAGCATTTAACTGTTATATTATGTAGCCACTGCCTTGAGTCCCTATATTGGGAGAAAGGTGGGAAATAATAATAATAATAATAATAATAATAATAATAATAATAATAGCTTCTTTCTGTTGGTACACCTGTTTGTAACCCCATACTGTACCAATGACCTATTGGTCACACAGTTCATTGTAGTTATCAAACTTCAAAAGCACTTGTTCATAAGTCCTTTTAACGATTCATTTTGCGCAGTGTGATTATTTCTGTACGTAGCCTGCCTTGCTACGTAGACTTGGATCTTAACAAAGCAGATGATGACAGGCTGACTGGAGACATGCCTGAAATTGCATGCTGCATGTTCCTATTCTGAACCCATGAATTTTTCTGAAAACGTCATTTCTGAACACAACCAGTTAAAGTATCTGAGTGTCACACTTCATGACTCACACCCATAGTTGATGGCTTAGTAAAATTATTCTGTTGTGTATATTTTAAGCTTTTCTTTTCTTTTTTGTGTGTGAATGAACTGCCTTTCCTCTATTAATATATTTAGTGCAATTGTTATGAAACTGCAAGCTGCATTTGCTACAGAAATAGACCTGGAGAGCTCAGCTTGGGATCTAAGAGGGGCTGGAACAGAAGTATTGATATTCACAAAGTCCCTAGTCTTTCATTTTTATTTCAATGGGGCAATAAGAAATAAAGGTAGAGTGCTATATTCTCTGTGATTGCATGCAGAATGTCAGGAGTTTCTTTAGTAGATTTAAATCCTGAATAAGGAAGGAACAGTGTAAAAACGACAGAAGTCTAATTCTGAGAATTAAATGTTGCAGGCACTTCAAAGGGCAATAAAAATAACTGTGCCATAAGAACTCCAAGACACCACATAAGATTATTAAATAAAATTAGCAAAACATTCATGATTCCAAGTGGGATGTCTATAAATATTTGTGAAGGGGAAAACATGTCTCCTATATATATCCTCTGCACAGGCACACCTGCATACAGTAGCATCACTAGTGTTGGTGTCACTCAGTATGGTAATGCATAGTGTCACCCCCTCCCACTGACCTCCTCCATTTCACACCATACAGTAACCTTAGTAATATTTTTCTGCACTAATGTTACTAGTAAATCGTGCTGCTCCGTTTGGACAAGGCGTGTGTGTGATGTCGTCATCACATGCCCTGTGTGGATGGCACCATCCACACTTACTAGGGTTAGGGAGCGTGCAGTTGGTGCGCGCTCCCTAACCCTAGTATTGGCGCGAGTACACTTCTTTATGGCAGTCTGTACCGTCTCTTCATCTTGCTATCCTAAACTAATTAGATTATGGGCCAATTTTCATTTAGATTTTTTTTAATACCTCAGGGCTATAGTGGTTCCATTCTACTTAGTGTTTCTTAGTTATTCTATCTTTTGGTTGTTGTTTAGTTGCTGACCTTAAAAATAGCATTATCTTTTACAGCTGGAGATGCAGAGGCTCAAGAAACTGAAGATGAGAACAAACTTAGTAATGCTTCCAGTCAGTATCGTGAGAATTACTTTCAGCCATGTTGTCTGGCAGGTATGCAACACATTAACATGCTGCGTATTAACTTCAAGAATGAGGTTTAAGGAGCTAATACTTGAGAAGGCAGATAAAAGGAGGGGAGACAGGACCTGCTGTAAAAAAACAAAAAACAAAACGTTGTTGCTGTATGCTGTTAAATCAGTTCCTAGTCAAATCTGGTATGTTTTTGTTTAGTTGTTGTTGTTGTTGTTGTTGTTGTTGTAGTTGCAAGATATGTTCAGACAGGGTTTGCCATTGCCTTCTTCTGAGGTTAAGAGAGTGTGATTTGCTCAAGGTAACCCAATGGATTTTCATGGCTGAGTCGGGATTCAAACCCTGGTCTCTAGAGTCCTAGTACAACACTCAAACTAGTATATAATGCTGGCTCAAAAAAGCAATAATATTCAGTTCTAAATGAAATTATTTCTTCCAGAACCACCAACAGAAGATCATCTCTTGCAGAACACACTATGGCCTGAAACCCAAAAGTTGTAAGTTACTTGGTTTGTGGATTTAGAAACAAAGGAAAAGAATGTGTTATTTTCATGTTTTAATTTTTCTGCGATATCCCATAAATCGTGTAGTTGTTTCCTTAACAAAAATGGTGGTGTTCTGGGCTAAGCTAGGGGGCAGATGGATAAACCTCTTGTTTCAAAACTACATTTAAATGTCTCTCTTCATTTAGGTTGTTCAGGTACTACTGTATATGTGTTAAGGCATGTTGAGGTTTCTACAGTTTATCCTAACAATTGTCTTGGTACATGCAATAAATTTATTGGCTTGAACTTGAGTCTCTGGCCACAACACCATGGAGATAAAAACAATGCTTAGCATCTAATGTATGTGTGAAGGCTAGCATTCTACATCAGCTGCCTAGATTGCCTCCACACTGCAGAAGTAATCCAGTTTGACACCATTTTAACTGCCATGGCTCAGTGCCATGGAATTCTGGGAGTTGTAGTTTGTTGTGGCACTAGTGCTCTCTGACAGAGAAGGCTAAAAGTCTTCCAAAACTACAGTTCTCAGAATTCCATGGCATTGAGCCATGGCAGTTAAAGTGGTGTAAAACTGGATTATTTCTGCAGTGAAGATGCAGCCCTAGTTAAATAACTACTGGCAGAATGGACCTCCCCCTAGAAGTGATGTCCAGTGAAGTAGATGGTAGTGTTGAGGGTTATGATTGTGGCAACAGTGTCAGTTGTGACATTATTGCCATGATCTTAACTCCCGCTCCCAGCCTTCTTTACCAAGCATCAGCTGCATGGGCAAGAGGAGGTCCTTTGTGCCAGCAATAGGAGCACTGGTGAATGACATTTCTGTCAGGCTTGGGCTGCAGGAGTAATTGGACCATGAGACGTAGTGGTTTGAGTGTGGGACTATATTTTGGAGGACAGGGTTTGAATCCCCACTTGGCCATGGAACCCATTGGGTACCTTGGGCATGCCATATGCTCTCAGTCTCAAAGGAAGCCAATAGCAAATCTCTGTACAAAGCTAGATCCCGGAAGGGAGAGGCGGAATATAAATACATATATTATTATTATTATTATTATTATTATTATTATTTACTATTATTAAAGCGTGCCAAGAAAACTCTATGAAAAGTTTGCTTTAGGGTCACCATAAATCAGAAACAGCTTGACACAACAGCAACTTAGTTCCAAAACACACTGCAGAAATAATCCAGTTTGAAACTGCTTTAACTGCCCTGGCTCAGTGCTAGGGAATCTTGGGAATTGTAGTTTATTGTGGCACCAGAGCCCTCTGACAGGAAAGGCTAAATGTCTCACAAAACTACAGTTCCCAGAATTCCCTAGCATTGAGCCTGGGCAGTTAAAGTGGTCTCTAACTGGATTATTTCTGCAGTGTGTTTTGGAACCTGGTTTACCTAGTATACTTAACAAAGTAGCTGATGTAGCATACTGTCCAATGTTTTTATTTGACTTCCAGCTTAGTCCCTTCCAAGGGCTTGGGGCAGGTGACAGTATGCTAATTAGTAGGTCCTATCTGTTTGCCTCTAAAAGAGAGTGTGGGTTTCTACGCCAGGGGTGGGAATCATGCAATTCTCCAGATGTTGTTAGATTGCAACTCTTAGAATTGTTCTCCACTGACTGTGCTGACTGGGTTTATAAGAGTTGTAGTCCAGCAACATCTGGAGAGCTGCATGATTTCCACTCCATTTTAAGCTAGGCAAGAACTGGCAGTTTAATGCAGACTTGAACCAGAAATTTTCTGGCTCACAAATTACAAATAGCCATTACACAAATGTATTTGTTGAACATGAAGCGGTTTATTCCTTCTGAAAACCAAGAGAAAAATTCCAAAAATCTGTATGAGCAATACCATTATTAGGTCTTCCAGGAGCTCACAAAAATGTGCAAAAATCTGAGATCTCCAGATCTCTTCATCAGGCTTTCTCTCAGCCCCACCACAATCTCAGGCTCACTTGGTGAGGACACAAGAGAGAGTCTTCTTGGGTTACATTAGTACTGCAGAAATAATCCAGGTTGACACTACTTGAACTGTCATCGCTCAAGGCTATGGAATTCTGGGGTTTGTAGTTTTGTGAGACATTTAGCCTTCTCTATCCTAGAGTTGTAGTGCCACAGCAAACTACACTTCCCAGCATTACATATGTTCCCAGTTTGTATTAGTCCTGAATATTGTTCCTCCTAAAAATGGGGAAAGCCCAGAAGGCAACTGAATGGCAGGTAGAAATGACAGAGTATTTCAGTGGCAGTTTTTAGTTTCATGGAGGAATTGCTTACTTGGATAAAATAAGTGTTTATATATGCATAGGATTGATAGTCTCTCAGTAGGCAGCAGGAGATAGATTTTTGCAAGGTCCATGGGAAGGTTCTGCAAGGGCCACATGCTGGAATAGTTCCCAGGAAGCCTGTTTTTCTCACTGTTCCCCTCCTCTTGTTCCAGTACTTTTAAAAGCATTTCAGCTCAGGCAACACACTCTGGAAAGCATGCCAATTTTTCACAGCCTGTCATCCTTGGCAGGCTGAAGATGGCATGGATGCCATAATTTTGAGCAGCTTGGCTCTAGTGAATTGGAGCACAGGAGCCTGGAAATATTCATAAGGATGTAAAATTGTTGCATTATTTACTCCACTCCATTGCAAAAGGACATGTCCACAGTCCCGCATGACTTCTGACTAACTAAACTGAATATAGACTGTGGGCCATAGACTGGGTGCTAGAGTTTTCTTTCCTTTTTGCATTTCCAATCAAGCATCAAAAACATTAGTGTTATCAAGTTTCTGTATGGTGAACTGTATTCAGCTTGGTAAGTCACAGATTGTGCAACTGAGCCATGATGACTGTAGCATATGGTATACACCAGTGCTTCTTAAGCTAACTGATGTGATGGACCAGAAAGGATTTTATTTTCCATGTGCCAGGGATTGGTGCCATCTTTGTGGTCATTGGTTACAAGTCTTTGTTTCTTGGCAATTTCTTGTAGTCAGTGGCTCATGGACCAGTCCCAGTCTCTGGACCACTACTTTGAGGAGCACTGGAATACCCCAAAATTGGAAATCTTTGTTAATATTAGAACATAGTAATGCATAGGATTCATGTTGACAGCTTATACCAAATAGGCTCCTAAAAGTAGCTTTTAACTGGAACAGACAACTCCATCATTTAGCCCTGTATTGGTGTTCTACATTCTTAATAAGACTGCTAAATAAATAAATAAATACATTTTTTAAAAAAAAAATCCAACAATACTCTAGTGAAAAAATTCCAACAATACTCCAGATTGTACAGTGAAGGCATGATTGTTCCAGTGACTCTGAATCTTGCATTTATTAATAAAAAAATTGAGTGCCATCCACTCAAGAAATATCTTATAGAGGAGTAAACATGGGATTGACACTGAGATAATTAAAATTCCAAATAGTGACTATTGCCTAATTCTCAGATTAGAACCATCTAATGATAAGAAAGCAATTTGTTGAAGTAACTGTATTAGGTGGAGGAGCTGTATTAGTATTTAGTAGCAGCAGCTGCAGGAAAGGAAGGAAGGTAGGTGGACATCACAATGCTTTCTCAAAGCAGTAAGCTCTTTTTAGTGTTTCACAGAATTTGCCCCCGACTTGATCTTAGCAGTGGAAAATCATTGAGAGATATTTTTAGTTAGAGGGCATGGTAGAATCGTAGTCTGCAATATAATACTTTTCAGAATTGTAACTGAGGCGGTACATTGTCTAGTTCAGCTCCTCCAACTCACCCCCCTCTAGAGGTTTTTGAACTACAGTCCCCAGACCCGGATAGCATGCTCAAGGAGGATGGGGCCTATAACCCAATGAATGTGGGGGGCGATGGGTTGAGCTATATTGCATATAGTGCCCCCCTCCAAATCATACATGGCACAGTAGCTGCTTTCATGCTGAGCATGGAGGGAGCAGTCATTATTTGGCTTTATTATTTGCTAGCCTTAACCAGAATTCATGAGCCATTGTAACGTAGACAGCAGAAATGCTACAGCTGGAGACATGTGATATTTTTCTTCTTGGCTTAGCAGCTTTCCTAATAAAATTGGATGATGATATGTAAAAGAGATCAGGGCTTCTGTACCTTTTAGATGTTGTGCAGAGATGATCTGGTAGGCTCAACTTGTCATTATATGAGAAAGAAAGAAAAGCTGTAGTTGCTGAAAGTCCTTTTACACAACAAAGCTGAGTTTAGGCTGGGAATGAATAGAGTATAAATCTTTATTCAATCATTAGGCTCACTTGGTGATTTCAGAGCAATCATTGCTCTTAACTGGAGATGCTGTAGTTAACCCCATGTTGTCTTTGCATGAGTGTGCTCTAAATTCATTTAGTGAAGATCTGTGAAGTTCTAGCCACTTAGCTTTATTTACCAGCCAACTGTCTGGGGTGATGGTAGTTGCAGTTCAGCACGTACAGGTTTGGTGCAAAGACACTCTACAGCAGGGATGGAAACCTCCATGTATTGCTGGACTACAGCTTCCAAGATTTCTCAGTATTGCCTGTGCTGACTGAGGCTGACAGGAATTGCATTCTCATATCTGGAAAGCTGTACATTTCTCTCCTCTGCCATAGGAGAACAAAGCAGCTGGATACATTTTAAAAAATAGAGGAGGATTTGAAACCCATAGTTACCCTTGTGGATTGTGTAAGGTGGCTCTAATAAGCTGAAGAGGAGTGACTTCTTGTAGAAAGCAGCCTTTTGCTGGCTGGCTAATGATGCTTTGAGGGGACAGTCTTTACATTCAGCAGATAACTCATTACTGAGAGAAGGTCAGAGGAACAGGTAGCAGAGATGTAAGTTTAATAAGCCTGGTTGTTCTCAATTCGATTGAACAGATAGTTTGCCTGTATAGTATGCCAAATAGGGTTTCAACCAGATGTGGACATCACCCTGCCTTATCTAAATCTTAATTTTGTGTGTGTATGGTTTAAAAAGAAACATTAGGTATATGCTGCCCAGAGTGCTGAACTTGAAACCATTTTGGAGCCTTCTTTAATCCATATTTTAATTCATGAAATTCCCCAGTCTATTAGAGGTGGGGAAGCTCTTCAGAGTGAGGCAATTGCAGATTGCATATTATAGTCCCATTCCTCTAATTTGTACAAATTGGATGATGATGGTGACGTAAAAGAATTAAGAGTAAGGTATCCTTGTTTAGAACAGTATGTCCAATGAGATTATTAGATAATGGCGGTTAATGCTACTCTTGATGAATGCCACACTTCATTATAAGTAATGATCAGGAAAGCATATAGATATTTTGGACGTGAGGGTGATCTTGCTGTGACTTCTGTCACCCCATTGATTGCCAGGGTTGATTTGGCTGATCTGGCTGGCTAGGCAGGTGCCCCCTTCCTCCCTCACCACTCCATGTGCATCCCTCCCAAAGCTGCACGCTTGGTGGAAGATGGCCATCCCAGATAGGAGTGTACCATTCTTCGGTCAAGGGTATACGATAGCTGCACTCCCCTGCTAGAACAAACAAGCTCGATGAAAGCATATAGATATTTTAAATTGCATGTATACACCTTTGTAGTTAAAAACTCAGTAAAAATACAAAGAGGAGAATGGGAGAAGATAGGATAAAAAAGAATTTGAAAACTGACAGAAAAGAAAAAAAAAAACACTTCTGTACATCCCAAGGAGAAATGACTATTTCTGTTTCCAAACCTGTATTGCTTGGGAGGCAACATGAAGGACAATTCCCAGCTGTTCCAGGAGCAGGCATAATAACATCAGTGCTAGTCCCCACCTGATGATTGGAGCCTATTTCCCTTGGGCCTAAGGGGTGAAACAGATGGCCCCTTTGTGCTGGCTTCTGGGCAGCTTGTGAGCTCATATAGCCTGAGCTTTCTGATGTGTAATAAGCATAGCATGATTTAGAGCTGCTTGTTGGTCAAAACATAAAATTCATTCCCTTTTTGAGATGGTATCCTTGCCCTCTGGTTTGTCTCTGTTCTGTAAATTTGAACAGAACAACAAACAACTGTTGGCATATACCTAATGAGCTTCATTCATGCAAAGTACACAGTGTGTGGGTGAGAGGCTAGGGAGCACACAGACTGTCCATAGCACAATATATTTGACAACAACAAATGCCTTTCTAACCATACAGGCAACTCATAAGCTTAGATTTGTACTCGTACAAACCCATCTTCTTCCTCTGAAGATGCATCCTGAATATTCTCTTGTTCACAGTCTTCCAGATAAAACAATATATATTTGCATAATTCCATGCAGAAGATGTGGGGGGAAAGAAAGGTATCATCGCTTCCATCCCTTAATTGTAACAGCCCTTGATTGCCAGATAGTTGGATAATGAGCCAACGACTTTCCTTAAGGCTTCAGCTTGGAATTTTTTGCACATTTTTTAGAAGCAATAAGCAGTGTATTTTGACAGGCACTGAGAAAATATTGTTAGTTCCCAGTTGTAATTGCGTGACATTAATCTTGAAAGAAATGATATGAAATCTTGTAAAATGTAGGCCTCATGTTGCCATAACAGCAAGAAAAACAGTGAAGAGCTGGATTGCTAAAAATAGAGCATTTTGTAGTTGGATTTCTGTGCAGAATATTGTTGTCTCAGTATCAGATTTCAGAATAAATTTTTAATTTTGATAAATATTTAAGGAGATAATGGTGCATAGGCATCTAGTGAAATGTTTGAATGGGAAGATTATATTTTAGGAAAATGCAGACTTAGAACGATCTCAAGGACTTTATAAAAAAAATTCTTTATAGAGATTTGGGGATGAATCCAACTGTAGTATTAAGCAGAATAGATCCATACAATGAATAGGACTTGTTAGTCATGACTTAAATATTTCTATTGATTTCTGTAGGTCTGTTCTAGTTGGACTAAAATCAAATTTCACCCTTGGTTGCATCCTACATGCAAAACCAATGCCTATATTTAGACTTTTTTGGGTTTTTTTGTTTTGTTTTGTTAAGAGTCTTACATGTTAACTATAGTATAAATCAACACCGGCTTGCACATTCATGTGTATCTGTGTATTACTTGATTTGCTCAGCATCAACTAATGTCATAAATTGTGTCAAACCTGGGTGATTTATATGTTCTATTTGCACCTTTATGCATTGTGATGTGGGGTTTTCTAGAATATTTTACAAGCCTTAAATCAAATAGAGTCTTAAGGTGACTATATACCAGACCAATAAAGGAGGACATCTTAATTCTACATGCCGTTTCTGAAATATTTTATTAGGAAAAACAATAAAGATAGATAATGTAGTTTTAAATTTTATATTCAAAGCTCTACTCAGAAATTATTTTTATTGGAATATTAAAGGTTGTGAGCTCAGTTCAAGGTGGACAGCATACGTAAAGAGTTACAACGTTGAAAGATTTAACTCACATTATAGCTTTGATTAGCAGATTTACTCTTACCTTAGAAAAGAGTTTCTAGTGCTGTTCCCAGGGAAAACAAAGCACTGGCAATAGAATGAGAAACTGAGCTTCTTATTATAAGGAACAAATCAGCACATTACCCACAGAGTTGCTGTTCCTGCAGCTAAGTCTGTTAACTGCAGGAAAAAATACTCTAGATGTGAAGGATACTCTGACCGCTAAGTATGCAAACTTAACCTTGTATAAATAACATCCTAGATTTGGATATCCCCTGATCTATATCATTATATTCCTATTTAATTTTATGAATAAAGTTTATAACATATTTTAAGGTATCTTTTTCTTCTAACTATATTTGAGATGGTTTGTTGAATGACAATAGCTCAAATAAAATGGGATGACGGCAACCCCAAGAGGAACCTGCCACAGGGTTTTTCTTGGCAAGTTTTTTCAGAGGGGGTTTGCCATGGCCATCCTCTGACACTGAGAGAGTGTGACTTGCCCAACGGCACCTGGTGGTTTGAGTGCAAGGTGACCAGATCTCCTAAGCGCAAAACAGAACAAGGCACTGCAAAATGTAGGCCATTAAAGATAAATGGAAGCCATGATGAAAGAAAAGTGACAAACACTCATAAGTGTGAATTCATGCTTCTCAGTCCAGCTCAAAATGGAGGATATTTTGGAATTCCTCCTGGACAGAAGGCTGATATTTAGTACATGTCCTGGAAAAGGGGATGTCTGGTGATACTGGGAGGGAGTGTATTGTGTGAATGGGCTACTTCCAATTGGGAATTTGGAGTTGTTGGCTAAGCCCTGACTTCAGGACTGAGCCTCTGTTGAAAGAGGGTGGCTTAATATTTTGTTTTTCTTCTCCATGTGAGAAAGAGGAAGGATGTGTGAAGCCCACTGCTCTAATCCAGTGTTGGCAAGCAATAGCTGGGTCCTTAGGCTGCTGCCTGCAAGTGCTGGCTGAAAACCCTTTGTTCTTCTGCCCCCTTCCCTGAACAGCAAAAGTGCTTATCTGATACAGTAGATACAGAAAAGATTCACTGGTATTTAATTAAATTTAAAACTGTTGTATCAAGTAACAACTAAAGGATCTGGCATTAGAAGTCTCTTGTCTTTTCACTACCTCATTTCCTTTGTTACTTTAGATATGGCCATGGCTATGAAATTTTCTGTGTCGCCTGCAATAATGCCCAAACTGTGATTGCCTCAGCATGTAAGGTAAGGAAAAATAAAGATAGGAAATTTGCGTGACAGATATGTTGACCTTAGTTGTGCTGATTGGGTTTAAATACAGTCAGAAGATGCCTGCCTCTTGCTTAAACCAGGGGTGAGCAACTGTATGGCGTCACAAAGGCCAGATCCTTCTTCATAACACCCCTGTGGGCTGCACCACCCCCTCATGCCAAAATATTTTGGTATTCATTCAGGGTCCCTCTCAGAATGGTGACCAGAAGTGACATCACATTAGTTCTTGACACTATTTTGAAAACAGATGCATTGGATTTGAGGGTTTTTGGGGGCTGGGTGGGATAGATGGAGACTTTTTATTTTTATTTTTATTTTTTGCACATGTGGGGTGGGGTGGGGGTCTTACTATGTGGCTTGGGGCAAAAATTGTCCAAAACTCCTTCAATAAATGACATTGGGATGGCGCCCTTAAGGGGCTGCAGAAGTGTGGTCCTGGCATTTTGTGGGCAACTCTCCCTCACTGTTGGTGTAAACAAAAAATCCCCTGGTCCACCATCTTGCTTCACAGAGCATGCAACTGGATGCATTAGGGAACTTTGCAGATACAATGGTATTAGCCGTCTCCAGTTGTTTCTCTCCAGAAACTAATTATGACAAACATGTTGTCATAAAACATTGGCTTTATCAAGAGCTATACTTTATTTAAATAGCAAATATGGAGATTGGCATCTTAAAAACATAATTTAGATGCTTATCGTAAACATGCATATGAAGGGAGATTCTGTATATTTTTGTGTATGATTTCTCACTGGAGGTAGGGCAAATTACAATCGAGGCATGGGCTTGGATCCTTAAGATTCATTACTGGTTAAAATTGATTTTAATTCCACTGTGTCTAGCTCCTCTAACTTTAATAAACACATGTCAGACAAATTGGAAATCTATACTGCAGGAGAAGCTGAGAAGCTTGGGGTTCATGCTTCAGGCTTTAATAACTCTTGGCCATGAGAAAGTTAAATCCACAATTAAACAATTTATTGAGGATGTGGAGCTGCAGTGCCATCAGAAATGAAAAGTTTACTCCAGCAAGGCATCTTGCTGGATATTCCTAAATTTAGAAAATCCTTCATTTTAGCCAGATTTATTGCACAGTAGATTTGGAGCATACCCTACTCAGATCAAGTATGCCCATGTGGTCTGAATGAAGTAGAAACTGTCAGGCATGTGCTGTTGTATTGCTATCTCTACAGGGATATTTGTTCTACACTCATTACTCCTATTGTGCAGCAAGTTCCAGAGAGATGGGATGACTACTATTTAAAATATCTAGTAGAGTATAGGGAATCACAGATTACTTTAAAAATGGCTCAGTTTTGTGCTGATGTTATAAAACTGAGGAGACAATTTGTGAATGAGCTTTCTGAATTATGTTTTTGTTTATATATTTAATTATTTTTCTTTGTATGTACCAAATACATACAAATTATATCTTATAGATTTTAATTACAGATTATTTGTATATAACATGCTTTAAACATGTTGTGGGTGTGTTTTAAATACAATGCTGATTTTGTTGTTTATATGTGTTTTCTATTTATGGTCTGTAACTGAAACAGATTTTTTGACTGACTGATTGATTGATTCATATATATATATATATATATATATATATATATATATATGAATGTAATACATATATATTATCATATATAATATAACAGACTGGATGTGGAACAAAGTGAGTTTTCCAGAGGCCAAGGCAAACTACCCATTTTCATACAAAGTGCTGCCTCCTGCCAACATAAACAGAACATGAACCACTTGGAGCCAGAGCCAAAAAACAATCTGTTCTAGATGTGAAGAATGAGTCCTATTAAAATGGCTGTTATGCAAAAGTTTTTTTTTCTGTACTTCGTAAAATGCCAGTGTGTTACAAGAACAGGGAGAATTAATTAATAATGTTATTTGAGGTGGAAGAAAAATTGATATAAAGATGAAAAAAATATCCTAGGAGAACAAAGAATCCCTAGGAGAATCTCTAACAACCAAAAATTCTCTGAGGTTAATAAATCGATGTAGCATATATTATGGATAAAAGAGTTATGCATATTTTATTTCTTTTAAGTTAAGGCAATAGCAGGTAAAGTGAAAATGCAGTATGAGTACTGATATTACATACAACATGTTACTTGTGTCATAATATGTGTAAAAAATTACTGGAAATTTAAATATATACAAGACATTAAAATACACATTTGGGTGGTTTTACTAAATGGGAAATTTGAAGAGCAGACATTTTTCAGGATTGGACCTCAGATCCCTGTAACATATTAATGGATAAAAGAAAAGATGCAGATTAATACCAATGTATATAGATAAAAATTTATTTGGATACACTAAAGTAAACATTTCTTTTGGAGGAGAACATGTCTAGAAGATAACAGCTTGCCAATTCAGAAGAGGAAAAAAGAATCATAGAATCATAGAGTTGGAAGAGACCACAAGGGCCATCCAGTCCAACCCCCTGCCATGCAGGAAGTCACAATCAAAGCATCCCCGACAGATGGCCATCCAGCCTCTGCTTGAAGACCTCCAAGGAAAGAGACTCCACTACACTCCGAGGGAGTTTGTTCCACTGTCGAACAGCCCTTACTGTCAGGAAGTTCCTCCTAATGTTGAGGTGGAATCTCTTTTCCTGTAGTTTGCATCCATTGCTCCGGGTCCTAGTCTCTGGAGCAGCAGAAAACAAGCTTGCTCCCTCCTCAATATGACATCCCTTTAAATATTTGAACAGGGCTATCATATCACCTCTTAACCTTCTCTTCTCCAGGCTAAACATCCCCAGCTCTCTGAGTCGTTCCTCATAGGGCAAGGTTTCCCAAAGTTGAGAAATAATAAATTATTTCTCCGTTTTGGGTATTAAGGCATTTCTGCAGAGTTGTGATGGATAAATTGTGTAATTTTGTTTAAAAACCAACAACAACAACAAAACAAAGAAACCAGGTAGTTCTTTTGTTAAATAGCTGTGAGATTGGCTGCTCACAGATGTTGTTGACCTTTCTGGACAGAAGAAGCAAGTCTGATGAGTAAGGGGAAATATTTCTGAAATACCTGCTTGTTACTGAGTATCGCCTTTAATATCTTCTGGTGCTCATAATACAACACTGATTCCTAAAATTTCTATAAATGCAACATTTTCTTGTATAAGAAAATAATCTAATAGTCAACTCAATATCTCTGGCCAGAAACTACTTTTTCATCAAAAAAAGCACACTCACTATTTCTCCAACCATTTATCTATTAAACCATACAGGTGTTAGTGTTCTTTTAGTTGTTTTTCAAGGTTGCTTTTGCTCCTTCACCGTATTTATTGCTTTCCATTTTGCAGGCTTCTAAGAAAGAACACGCGGCTATTATTTTGTGGAGCACTGGAACTTGGAAGCAGCTACAGAGCTTACCTTTCCACAATCTGACAGTGACACAGCTTTCATTTTCCCCCAATGATAAATACTTACTAGCAGTTTCAAGAGACAGAAAATGGTCACTCTGGAAATGTAAAGACATCAGTCCAACCGAATCAGGTAAGATACTGGAGTTGATGTCACTCATGTAAAATGTTGGGGCTTTTAAAAGTGTAATAAAATAAATACATAAGTGTCAGTTTTATAAGACTCTTTTTGGCGGGGGGGGGGGGGGGGTTCTCCTTTTCTAAATGGAATTACTAAGGAAGTGAGCATATACCTGAATGTCTTATTAAAGCATTTTTGTTCATTATGTGACTTCAGGTTGACTGACTTAAGTTGACCCCATTCCATTCGTTTCTTGGCAATATTTATTCAGAGGGAATTTGTCATTGCCTTTCTCTAAGGCTGAGGGATTATGACTAGTCCCAGGTCACCCAGTGAGTTTCCATGGCTGAGTGGACATTCAGACCCTGGTCTCCCAGAGTCCAGGTCTAACACTCAAACCACTCTGGTTCTCATAACTCATGCATATGTGCTAATCATCTTGAGATATAATTATAATGCTTATCATTTACACCACTATAGAAATAAACTATAATAATAATAATAGTAATAATAGTAATAGTAATAATAATAATAATAATAATAATAATAATAATATCATTTTGATAGGAGAGATGTTCACATCACAAGTACAAAAAGGCTTATGCCTTTTGTTCCCACCTAACCACATGACTTACAGAAACAGATGTGGGATCCATGAAAGATATCTGCCCAGTTTTCTGTTACCAGCAAAGTGATGTCTAGTAAAAAAGATGGCCCGCATCCTACATCTCCAATTATACCCTGTTCTGATGAATGACTATTGTTTGATTACACTCCATCCCATCCCATTCAATCTCATTTTTGTATTTGAAATTTTCCTTGTTGTTGCCCACCTCGATCCTCAAACAGGAGAGGCGGGATACAAATAAATATTTTGTTATTATTTATATTATTATCTGACAGCTGTGCACAGAGAGAGCAGTCCCATTTGGGAGGGGAGGGAGGATTCATGGTGGAGGTGATACCACTCCAGAGATCCTGCCATGACACACCAGTACAAAGCAGGTGTTCCCCCTTCTCCTGTGTTGCTGCCTCTCCATGCTGCCATTGAAATTTCTGTCTCCGTTTGACATTGGTGGAAAAATAAATACAGTGGGCCCTTGCTATCTGCTGGGATTTGGTTCCAGGACCCCCTGTGGATACCAAAATCTGTGGATACTCAAGTCCCATTAAATACAGTGGCATAGTCAACTGGTGTTTCTTATATAAAATGGCAAAATTAAGATTTGATTATTGGAATTTTTCTGGAATATTTTCAAGTCATGGATGCTTGAATTGGTGGATAAAAAATCCATGGATATGAAGGGCCAACCACAACACTACTTTCATGGCTGGCATCCTTCCCTCCTCCCTTTTTTTAAATGGAGGTTGGAGATGGTACTTTTTTAGACTGTCACTCCCAGAGCATGGCTACTGGCATGCTGGCTGGGCAAGTATAGTAGCTGTATCCCCAAAAGGTAATTTTCTCCAAGCTCTGCCTAAAGCCCCTGGGATGCCTTCCCAGATTGTAGGATGTCTCAATAAGTAAACTTTGGCTGTCTTGTACACATGGAAAGATGTAGATAAGGCGAGTCTGTCAAAATTCTGAAAAATAAAAATTAAGTCTTGTCAAATTTATTCTAGCTGGAAGCAGCTGGAAACCAGGAGGCTCCTGTTTTATCAGTCTAAATAATGTATGTATCCTCCTGTACCATAAATAAATAAAAATAAAAACAGGATGCAAAAGTGAAAATGAATAGTCCATCTCCTGTGCCTGAGGCTGCCCTCATAATAATATGCATTCATACAAACCCAGAACATCATCTTTATATTCTGGTGAAATCAGTCAATATTATTATTCCAGATTACAGATAGGATGCAAAAAGGGCTAGCTTAAGGTCATGTACTGTGTTCATGTTATAAGAGAGTTGTGAACTTAATCTCAGCCCATTCTTGTTGATTGCTTGACTACACTAGTAAAAATGTCAGTGCTGGTTCTCTGCAAGCAGTTTGGGGTTTGCCATTGGAAGGTAGGCTTCTTTTTCCTCCAGGCTTTGCAAATTCTTCCAAATGTTGATCAAAATTGATACCCTGGGTAGCTGTAACCATGATTAATGTTCATGTGGCTGTAATGCTAAATCATGATTAAGACTTGGCAAAGATATTTGGGAATTTGCACCAACAGCAGGGAAGAAATACCCTTTCTGGAGACTGGGAGTTCTTTTACACTACATATTTATAGCACTGTGATTCTACTTGAATTGCCATGGAATTCTGAGTTTTTTCATATAAGGAGGGACATTTAGGAAGGAACCCTGGCATTAAATTAAATTGGAATAATCGGGCTATAATTGTGTCATGGGAATCAGCTCCTGGAATTTTACAGTCTAGGGAGAGACATTTAACATTCTCAGGCATATAGCTCCTCTAGTACCTCACCAAACTATAAACCCCAGGATTCCATAAAATGCTACCACAGCTACTAAAGTGGATTCATAGTGCTATAATTGTGTGGTATGAAGGGTCCCTGGCTTGCATTCTTCTGTGCTGTGTTGGGAGGAAGCCATTGTGCAATCTAGAGATGGTACAAGATAACAGACACTCTGAGCTGTGTGCCCAGGAAAGATTTCTGATGAATGGAAGGTAGTATGTGAGTTGTGCATTTATTTCCCTTGTTTTGTAAAGGCTTTGGTAGGAGGAAGCAATGGGAAATGGTGGAGGAAAAAGCTTAAGACTGAAGGCCTCATTGTTTATAGTCATGCTGTGGAACCATTACTTTCCCTAAAGTGTTGTATTTTTCTACTACCTGGGGAAAGCAGCTATAGTAGAAGATTGCCTATTAAGTGACATTACTTTGGAAACATGGAACATTTCTATAGTAATGTTGTGATGCTCAGGAAGCTGAAAGCTATGGCAACCTCTGTCTGAATCAACAGGTAGAAGTTCTATAGATAAAATGGTCATGTGGCATTAGTAATTTAAATACATGGTCTAACACTGAACTGATGAATAATATGTTTGCATCCCATATGTAAGAGAATATGATTCCAGGAGAATAACAGTGTAACATTGTTTTTTAAAAAGCAATATATAAATTAAAAATGGATGTACTGCATGAACTTTATATAGTGTATGCTTTTCTAGATTTGTAAAATTAACAGTTCAAGCATAAGCAAATATCGATTTGAGTTCCTGCAACAATACTGCTGTTTCTGGCTGTTGTGGGATTTGAGAATAATTATCAGCACTTTCATTGGTCTGCAGACTGCATGCAATTGCAAAAAGGGAAGTGCATCTAAAGACATCTATCTGAACCGAATAGATCAATTTTCTAGCAGATAGATGGCATTAGATGCTCCCCAGCTGTTGCTGGTACTTCCATAGTCCTCAGCTAGCTTGGTTTAGGAAGATCTAGCTTTACAGGATGAATAATCTTAGCACCAAATTGAACAGGTGCCATGGGAGCCTCTCCAGTGATGCAGAAGGGTGTCTGCTAAATCAGAAGCAAACAAAGACATGGGAGGATACTGGGAATGAGAATGGTGGACTGAATGCAAGACATGTGTCCTGAGTTGCAAACAGATACTCTAGTCGAGACTACTGTGTGTGTCTCTTTAATTTCTGACTATGCCACTTTCTGAGAGTATGTCTGAAGAGCATTTATATCTCATTCCAGAACCAGTTTTCTATCTCTTTGCTTGTACTGATCCAAACGTGGCTGGGCACAGTCGCATCATTTGGTCCTGTGACTGGACCCCTGATAGCAAGTATTTTATTACTGGGAGCAGAGACAGAAAGGTAATGTATGCCACAGGCAGTGGCTCTGTTATGTGCTTCTGCTTCCTACTGTCCTTCTGGTTCCCTCTGCTACTCACTATCCACTGTCCACTGCCCTTTCTCTGTGTTCCAACTGGGGTGGAGCATAATTGATGGCAGGGAGAGAAAAGACCACACTGGTGACCAGAAAAAAGCTCTAGAATTCCTGTCCCAAAGAGGCTACTCTTGGTATTCTCTTTGCCTGTGCTCTGCCTTATGGCAAAGACCTCCTGATCAAGCAAGCATTCACTTTTTAGGTTTGATGCAATGTATATGTGTTTACTGTTTTTAAGCTAAATTTTGTAACTGCATTTAATTAGTTTAACTAGTTAGCTACCCTGAGAACTGCAACATGCACACAACCTTGTTCAGGTCCCATGTGCTTGGTACCCATTTAGGTTCATCCAGCTGAAGTAATACCGTGGCTGCCCTTGCTGATGATTTAGTACTATATAGTGCCATTAGAATACAGGCTTTACTGCAGAAATAACTGTGCCTATGGTCCCTGCTATCAGGAGATTAAAATCTGAAGTTTGGCAACAGAGAGAGAACAGAGGGTGGTAAGGGGCGAAAAATGTGATGATAAGATGTGGTGAATGTCCATAACCGTGCCTATACATTCTTAAGTTTCATTCTGAAGGGGAATGAAGAAAGGGTTGCTAGCCAATAATTGGATTTTTAAAGCATAGAAGACTCATGAGTCACTCTGTTACATCCCCCGAAATGCACACACATATATTCTTACATGTTATCAAGCCCCAGTTTGCAGCTTTGATTACTTCACACGCTTCACTGCTAACAGAGAGAACATGAACTTTAGATCTCACCTTCTTTATATACTGATGCCTCTAACAAGCAACTTCTTTTACACATGCCTCTCTTCACAGGGAAATCTTTCATGCCCTCGGTTATTATCCTCCTTTAAGCCCCCTACAATTTTCTGCACTATCCTTTCTTAGATGAGGACAAGCAATCCTGTAAACATGGGTTTCCAAATAATCCTTATCAATCCGTCCCTTACTTTTATACCTTTCTTGTACAACAGTAGAATTTACTGTGTTTTTGTGACATGATTTGCTCACTAACTAACATGATTTTCAGAGCCAGAGCCTCTGAAAAACACCACCAGCAGTTCTGCTAGTTTTTCCCATGCCTGTAACACTTTGCAGGCCAGTGTATGGGGCTTCTCCTTTCTCCCAACTTGCAATCTCCTTGAAGGTCCATAGTTCACTTAACATTAAAGCATGAAAGCTATCATTGAATTACTGCTCACTTTTTCTGTGTATTTAAATCAGCTTTTTGGGTTGTGACTGGCATTTTATTGCCAGAAGAACAGACTTTGAATATTTCTGAATTAGCTATAACCTGTAACTTTACTGAGAGATACAAGGATTGTTAGACTGGTGACATTGCTTCCTTTTTGGTAGTTTTCTCTCACGTGTTACAGTGCCTAAATTAGTCTTAACCATTTGGGAATCAAAGGAAAAGCAATGTATGTGACACAAGTAGGCAACTAAAAACATGTGTTTTTTTGCCTGCGGGTGCAGCCAGCAGCTATCTCTTGTACATCATACCAGTGACGACAGTAAGAGTACTATTTATAGTCAGCCATATCTCTGTGCCAGTCTTCTGTTATATCTTGCATTTTAAAGCTGTTTTTCCTTTCATTTAACCATGGAGGAAAATTGCCATGCGGTAGTCATGTGAGTTTGTAGTAGAAAAATAGACAGGGAATCCCTTTGCATCTTAAAGATAACCAAACAAACTGTGAAATGGCATAAGCCCACTGTGTCAGAAGCTATGATATGCTTTTAGGTGTCACAGAACACTGTTGTTTGAACCACTGGAGCGGTGGTTCTTTCTGAGTGGTAGTTCATATTAGGAACACAAGATGCTGCCCTATAATTAGTTTACAATTGTAAACCGCTTAGACACCGCTTAGGCGGTATGAAGTGGTATATAAATGAAGCTTGTTTTATACTGAATGAGATCATTGGTATATCAGCCTGGTATAGTGGGCCCTTGGAATCCACTAGGGTTTGGTTCCTGGACCCTCATGGATATCAAAATCTGTGGATGCTCAAGTGCCATTAAATACAGTGACACAGTAAATTGGTTTCCCTTAAATAAAATGTCAAAATCAAGGCTTGCATTTGGAATTTTTATGTTGTTCAGTATTTTCAAGCCATGGATGCTTAAATCCATGGATGAAGAATCAGTGGATAAGGAGGACCAGCTGTACTGTCAGCAGTGACTGTCAGTGTTGCTCCATGGTTTCAGGGAGGATTCTTTCCTAGCCTTTCCTATATCCCTTTTCAGGGATTGTACATCCAACTACTAACCAGACCTTATACTGCTTGGCTTTAAAAATCAAGACAAGAACAAGTGTTGGCTTACTTTGTCCCCAAGCTATTAAAACTGTGGTTACCACCAGTCCTTCTCTTCTATATCACATGCAGAGAATTGGGGAGGGAAAGTTATTTTCCTTTAACCTAGTTCTTTGTAGAAAGTTCGAAGAATGCTTTGCCTAGCAGGAAGAAAGTGAACATTCCCCTTTTGTCTTCTCTTGTTGCAAAAAAAAGTGAAGTAAGTTTTGTCTATAACCTTGATCTGGCCTGTATGAAATTATACCTATGTTCTCTGTATAAATGTTTCAATACAACTATTTGATTGTTTATCATTATTAGTTTTGATTTAAATCAAATTACATTTAGATAATATATATAGGTTTATATTTATCAAAGGTCTCACAGTAAACCTGGATTTGAAAACTAACTAACTAACTAACTAACTAAATAAGCATGCTAGCTAGCTATGTGGATGGCAAGAGAGAAAACAATGACTTAAAAACATTTAGTCATATTCACCCGAGAAAAATAGAGTGGTCTGGTAGTCAGAACTTTGAACTGGGACTTGGGAGAACTATGACACCTACTGGGCAATGCAATTCATTGGGTAATTTTGAATGAGTCACTCTCTCTCAGCTTGACCTACTTTACAGAATTGTACTGATGATAAAAGTGATTAAGAAGCAAGCTATGTGTGTCACCTTGAGCTCTCTGGAATAAAAATGGGATATAAATATAACAAATGACCTTAACAGAAAACACCACTCTCATGCATGGAGGACAGTTAGTTTCTTGCAGCATGTGTGGGTGGACAGGTGCATTGCACAAAGGTAAAATCTTAGCTGTTTCAGGCTTGTGATCTTCCTTAGATCTCTCTGTTTCACAGAGTTGTGAAAATAATTGTGACTTGTTTGTGCCTTTCAAATAGGTCATGATTTGGGGTGAATGTTGTTCAGCAGAGGAGAATAAAGAGAATGTCATGAGAGTGATACATCTTTGTTCAGCAGTCCTGGATGTTGGGGATTCTGTCACTGCTGTGAGTGCTAGTCATGTGCTTGCTCCTGATGGAAGGTACGTCACTGTGGCATTTTTACAAGCAATTGTATTTTTCAATGACTTCTGATACTGTTTGCTTTCCTAAAATGACTTCCTATTCCCCACCACCACTCCCTTCTCCTTTTGTGTCGTGTCTTTTAGATTGTAAGCCTGAGGGCAGGGAACCGTCTGACTAAAAAATTTATGTACAGCGCAGTGTAAATTTACAGCGCTTTATAAATAAAGGTTAATAATAATAATAATAATAATAATAATAATACAAAGCCACTACTGTATGCATGAATAACATTTGTCCCAAGCTGTTTTTGCCTGATTCCCTCTCTCCTGGAATAAAAGTGAATCACCATCCTGGAACTCCTCAGGACTGGCAGTAAGCAATAAAGTTTTCAAATTGGTTACAGGCCTGCTATGCCATCACAAAATACCTTGTCTTCAGAACCAGAAGTTGACTTCTACCCATTTCCTATTTTTTGTTTTTTAGGGTCTTATTTGTCTATTCCTGTGGCCTCTCAGGTATCCAGGGAAGAAAATTGGTCTCCAATCCCAACAAACTGGTTTATCATCTGCACTAGTGGCTGCATTTTTCACCCCTGTCTTTTCACAATGTGTTCCCTACTTCAGAGTTTTATTATTACTTGCACTTGTCAAAGCTTGGCTATATTTAAGGAGGTATAGATTCCAAAAAGTGAACAAATGGAATGGCTTGTTTTCCCTCAGCCCAAATTCAGTCTATCAGTTGACAAACATGACAATGTAGTGTGTCATGTTTTCCCCCTTTTATGAGATGTTACCAGGAGTACATGCATTAGCAGAAGCCATCTGACTCAAATTGTATTTAGTTAAACCTTAAATGTTTGGGATGGGTGGGTGGAATGCAATGTCATGATAGGATTATTCAAATCAAGAGCCAATGTGGTGTAGTGCATTGATATCCAAAATGGTGCTTTGTGTACTGCTGCTGCTCAATGAGCCTTTGGCTGATGGTCTACAGCACGTTTCCAGGAAAGAAAGAAACTATTGTAGTCAATGTGCACAAATACAGTGCCAATCCCTGGGACATTGGGAAAAACAGTATACCACTACATCACATCAGATAGCTGAAGAAGATTTTCTTCAACCTCTTCTAGCGGTTTTCTTAATGTCTCCATGGTGCTTGAGTTAGAGTGCCTGCAAGTCCAATAACATTTTATGCCTGAAAATGGAATGCTAGGGATTGAGGCTTAATGTGCCATTTATATGCCATCTCTGGAAGTGGAGCTGGTGTCAGGTTTACAGCTATGTGCAAACGTGTGCACATGTGTGTACAATCTTTCTATTTTTTTAGTACTCAGAATATCGCATTGATATTCCCGTTGCACACGACCAGCCTTAATTTGAATAATACTGTCTTGGTTGATGGCATCCTGCAACCTCCACTTATCAAGCCCATAAGGTTTAACTATATACAGTCAGCCCTCGGTATCCGTGGGCTGGCCATTTGCGGATCCAAGCATCAGGGACAGCCCCTGTTGTTCTGTGGCAGCACATGCATGTGGCTGCACCACCATTAAGTTCCGTTGTCCCCAGTGGAAGTGTGGCTGTGTGCACCACTGCCATGGGACAACGACATCTGTCCCTAATGGCGGTGCAGCTGCGTGTATGTGTTGCCATTGGGACAACGCTGGCTTGAGCATCCATAGATTTTGATATTTGCGGAGGGGATCCATAATCAATCCCCCATGGATACCGAGGGCCAACTGTATGATTGGGATCAGATGGGTGATGTTAATACATGCATTCCTGGTAACATCTCATAAAAGGAAAAAAAAATGACACAGTTTGTTATGTTTGTCAACTTTTTTTTAGTCATTCTTTCCAGTGTGGGAAACATACAATTTGGAAGAGGCTGTATGCTTCCACTGTCCCATCACATCTAAAGTCTTGCATCTTTGCCTGTCTCATCAGTCTTCATAAGATACCTTTTCAGTATTGTCCAACCTTCCATATACTCTATTTTTCAACATTTGCAGTGTCCCAGAGATGCATTTTCATGGCTATTGTTGTTGTTGCTTGTTTAAATGGTTTTATGAGTCTTGTCAAAGTTTGGCTGTGTTTAAGCAGGCATAAATTCTAAAAAGTGGACAAATTGGGGGAAAGAATCATACTGGCCACTTCAGGAGAAGAAAGAACATATTCTTACAAGTGGGACATGGACTGGAACATATATTCCTTAGCATCCATATTGGCAGATGTACACCTTTATGACTCGTTAAATCTTTGATTTAGGCAGATAAGCAGAATGTTTTTTGGCACTGGTGTATATAAAGTTTAATGTGGCTCTTGTTTTGTGTTACGTTGCATGTTCTCATCAGAATTGGAAACTGGTGATTAAGATTTATAACATAATTCAGAAGTTATCTGCGTATGACTGGATAGTTGGCTTGCATAATAATTGATAGAATTGTCCTTTTTTGGTAGCTACATCATTGCAATAGGAACAGAGTGTGGGAAGATTTACTTGTACAAATGGAAACCAGGTGACAATGAGAAGCTGCCACTATCTGACTGGACCAAATGTGCTGAGACAGATGACAGGTAACATACTCCAAAATTCTTATGTCCTACTATAAGCAAAGTTTTGACTGCACGAATGCCTTGGTATGTTGGCTGTACCAAGATTACTTTATTGGTTCCATGGTACTCTTAGAAGGGTGCCTTAGATAGAGATGCATTTTCAGAATGAGATGAGAGTTATGTGTTGTTTGGGAGTGTGAGCTGGAAAGGCTAGTTTAATTTCTCCCCCCATGAATAAGTGTTGAGCTGCTTACACTAGCATCTCATCCACCCACATCCAATATGGGGGGGGAAAAGTGTTTACTCCCCTTAAAGGGTGGTTCCAAAAATTGTTAGACAACCTTCAAATATGTTACATGAATGTCAAATATTGTAGTCTCACATGGTGATAGGATGACAGTATCCAATAATATGTTTGTGCAAGAGAAATTTCTTGCTCACTGCAGTCTATAGTGCCCTCTTCCCAAGAAATGACTAGGTAGTGGGCAGGAGAGGATGGAATGGGGAATCAGGAAATATATTGGGGACAGCTTGCTTGAGCAAAAGATGGTCACAGTCCTCTCTCTCTCTCTCTCTCTCTCTCTCTCTCTCTCTCTCTCTCGTGTTTTGGATGCTTTTATTGCAACACAGTCACTATGACTTTTTGACTCCTTTTGTTTCCAAATAACACTTCACTGCAGCAAACTTCAGTCCCCCATACAATAGCTTATCTAGAGTGCAAACAAATATGTTAAATCTTGTTAAAAGGGTGGGGAGTTGGTTTTCATTCATTTCCATTCAGGTCTTTTTAAAATTGTTCTGCTCTAGTCCGGATATGAGAATACTGAATTGTATTTGTGATAATGTGATTAAGATGATTGCAAATTCTTTATTGTATCATTGGTTCAGTAATATGGTCCAGTATAATAATGGTTGCATTTGTGGTAGTGCATAGTCATAAGCTGTGGCCTTGGAGTCACAGTTCTCTACAGTTGGAAGAATAGTTATGTAAGGTGTCTTTCCCCTCACCTGGATAACTTAATTATTTTGAATTTTCCTAGAGTAAGGAGGAGATAGAAAGGCTGAACAGTATACTGTGGGAAAGGAACATTTTGCATTGCCAACAAAAAGTTACCTTATCTCTCTGCCAGACTATTTGTCATCACAATTTGGTCTACAGTAGGCTGCAGAACTGCAGTGGCAAATGGCCTTCATTCTGCCTGGTACTCTTCTCAGCTATGGAAAAGGGCAAGAATATTAATTAAGCTTAGCCTTTATATGACTGTGGGAAGTCTAAGGCTCTTCACATGACATGACCATATTGTAATTCTTCTAACAACCTTGTGAAGTAGGTCACCTACTCTGTATGGCAAATATTGACCGGGGGTGAGAGAGGTGGAAAAGAAGAATGACAACAGTTGGCCTGGCTCATATAAGACCATCAAGTTCTTGAATTTATGGCACTGGGATCTATCTCTCACACCACCGCAGTATGAAGTATATACACCAGTTATATAAAATTCATCACATGTTGGCCTTGTGTAGTCATAGTTATCACTTGTTTGTGCTAGTCCATGTGCCTGCATGTCGCCTCTTTGAAGGGCTATATTTCTTTAGTATCAATAGCCTGAATTTCACTTCAGAGTCAGAGACATTAAAGTTCACATACCTTAAAAAGAAAATGGAACTAGGATTCATTTCTGGCTCAATAGTTATAGCATTTAGGCACAAGGGGTGTGGTGGTGGGGCCATGTGCCATGGGCCACTTCCACTAAGCTGCCTGTGATAACAAAAATTGATAACTTTTTGTTGTTGAAAACAAGATGCATGGCTTGCAAAGCCAAAAGCTGTCTTGGCTGTCTTGCAAAAGTGCTGTTTTTGCCAGAAACTAGGTGTGGAGAAGTGCTTACATTGGATACAAAGGTAGTAATTCCTCTGATATTTCATGGTGGCAGACTTGGCAACAGTGGTAGGGTGCTGCCCCCTTTCCACTGTAGTTCTAGAGGGCAGCTTTGGCTGCAGCACCATTGAGAGTTGCCCACAGAATGCTAACCTTTCCCCATTTCTTCAAATCTTGGTTCCCACATGCACACATCTGTCTCAGATGACCAGTTGAAAGTGTAACTTGGGACTCTCATAGACACAGCACCATGCAGAGAATTTACGTATTTCCTTTAATGTTCTAATATGTTTGTTTTCCATTGTTCCTGAATGGAAATGAATTAAATTTTAAAGGGCAGCTGTTCAGCTCAGTCGTCAGATGCAGAGACATAAAACAAATAGGAACCAGACTTTAACTTTAAAGGCTTGACTGGATAGAGACCAAGATTTTAAAATGCTAAAATCCAGAGGGCTTGTACAATAGAGGCATATCCATAGTGATTTTAAGTTCTGTGGCTTTTGAGTTCTGGCTTATAATTGCAGTTGTAAAGGACCTGAGAGACCTTAAATGTTTGCATTTCTCCCTATGCCATTAACTTTTCCATTCATCTCAATTGGCCCACAGGGCATATAAGTATACCAGCAGCATCTGTTCTTCCTTCAAGTGATTTGCCTGGCTCCACGTACAGTCTTCCCTACTGGGGTACAGAGTCCACTGGGGCATCTACCCGTGGCATAATAACTAGGTTTTACATAGTTCCATTTGTGTAGTCTGACTTCTGCTCATAAGTGCTCCTCACAGAGTCTGGTTTACTGAATAGGTATTACTTTCTATAGAAGGTTTGTGATGCAGACTGTAAATTATAGTTGCCTAGTTCATGCACAAAGTCTCCAGCTCTGGTGCATGCTGGAAGAGATTGAATTAGACCTGATGTTTGCTTTTCATTTTCAAAGCACATTGGGGAAATTTGGAAATTAGGTGATGATTATCTTTTCCCGCAACCTTCTGGTTGTCGTCGTCTGTACACCTAGACTTTATCCTAATTTAGATGCAATGAGAGACCATTCAGTGGGGGCATTTTGATAGGTTTGTACAGTACACATGGATCACCACCTTCCCCCTTCATTTTCAGTAATCGTAGTTCGCTATGGTACCTAAATTGGTATCAATTCAATATCATGCTGTTAGACTCTTGCCTTCAAGCCACATTTTAAAATTACTTTGAACTATGTTTATGAACTACTAGTAAAAGTCTACAATTTTGCAAATGTTCATTTACATTTATCCTACTCAGTGCTCTTTCTTTTTGTTCTTTCTTTCCCAGTCTCCACATCTTTTTCTTATTTGCTGATCTTTCTTTCCGATTCTCATACAATTTCCCCCTCTGTTTCAGTCCTTGCCCAGTCTTATCAGGAAGCAAGACTTCCCCTTCTCTCTCTCTCTCTCTCTCTCTCTCTCTCTCTCTCTCACACACACACACACACACACACACACACACAACTGTTGGAAAAGTTGGGAGTCCCTACAAATGAAGGATCAAGTGAAGCAACCTAGAGGCCTGCTAGAGAAATGAATAAATCAGATGTACTTTATTTTGATGTGGGAAAGTTAGGGAAGGTTAGGGAAGACTGCTATCTAGGGACTAAAGGTGGTACTGCATGTTACAAACAGATTTTAGTTAACTAAAATTAATTAATTCTTTTAAAAACAAAATAACCTTAAGCTACACATCACTAGGTCCCCATAATAGCCATTAGGTGTCCAGGTTTCATAGTCTTGTAGGTGTGGTGGGCACACATGTAATCTCTTTTATTATTATATATTGTACCAATGTGGATGTCAGAGCCAGGGTAAACTATGTTTCCTGAAAAACAGAATGGAAGAAGGTAACCCTTGACTGGGATGTTTGGGAGAAAGCACAGGAGCCCTTAGGGGCATCTCTAAGCACCGAACCATAGTTTGGGTTACATTTGAATGCAGCCTTTGCTTTGAATGTAAATATTCTCTGTCTCGTCTTTTAAAATGTTCTAACAGACACAATTCCTTGCTTTCTGTTAGCTGTATCATTTCATAATAGTGATGCTTGACCTGAAATTACAGTGAAAATAAGTAGATTGCAGTTTGAATTATTGATGGGACGAAGTGATGAAATGTCACTTGAACTGGTAATAGCTCTGGCATCTTTAATATCTACAGGCAGTGACAACTTTAGCTTTCTCCAAGCTGGCAGTGCTGAAAAGGAATGCGCTAATTAGATAAATGCTGACGTTTTGAATTGACAAAGTCCAGCTGAGTTTGACATTTTGCAGTTGTAAGGGATGAATTGGGTTTCCTTCCCCTAATGGCTTCTGTCTTTGTTGCAGCCAAAGCCACACTCTTGTTGTCAAGCAGCTGTGCTGGAGAAAATGCGTAGGCAGAGCTGGGCAGGACGCAACAGCAGAGAGCACAGAGTGGCTCCAGCTGGCGAGCGGTGGGGCTGACTACTGTGTCAAGATCTT
>NC_056525.1:144311126-144340558 GCF_019175285.1 Sceloporus undulatus
CAATATTAACAGAGGCGAGCTTTAAACAATATTTTTTGGGCCAGATGGACTGACTTCTTGACATGCCTGAAAATCCTCCTTTTTCTAAACTGATTTATTGTTTTTAAAAAAAGCAGTTTTCTTTCTTCTTTCTTCTTTTTTTGTACTTAAAGCTGCAGCAACTCACACATGTCTGAATTCAGCTTATTTATTAAAGTGGTTTGAAGAAATAGCATGTGTGTTGAAGGATTTCATGCAAATAAGCTACCCCTTGTGTGCTTTACTAAAGGACTTTCTTTGTGGAAAGTCCCCATAGCCAATATTAACAGAGGCGAGCTTTAAACAATATTTTTTGGGCCAGATGGACTGACTTCTTGACATGCCTGAAAATCCTCCTTTTTCTAAACTGATTTATTGTTTTTAAAAAAAGCAGTTTTCTTTCTTCTTTCTTCTTTTTTTGTACTTAAAGCTGCAGCAACTCACACATGTCTGAATTCAGCTTATTTATTAAAGTGGTTTGAAGAAATAGCATGTGTGTTGAAGGATTTCATGCAAATAAGCTACCCCTTGTGTGCTTTACTAAAGGACTTTCTTTGTGGAAAGTCCCCATAGCTTGAAAACATTACTTTTGTTGAGATGCTGGTCTATCAAGAAGTGAAGTGGAAGGACTGCACTGGGAAGAAGATAGCAGCTTTCTCCCACTTCCTTTCCTTTTGCTATGCTATCTTCCTAGACATTCAGCATATCAGGTGGGGTTACTGCATACCAGAACAAAGTCTGGGACATTATTTTTGCCTGATTCTTACTGTTGTGAGGTTTTAGTTGAAATTAATTTTGAAATAAAACTGACCCTCCACATCCATCTACAGATTCAACCATCCACAGGTTGTAATTTTAAAAAAAATCCAAAAAGCAAATATTGATTTTGCGATTTTACTGTTGTTGTTGTTGTTGTTGTTGTTGACTGCCTTCAGGTTGACTTCAACTCATGGTGACTCTGTGAATGAGACATCTTCAAGACCCACTCTGGATTTTTGAGAGGAATATTAAATAGTACAGGGGAAGATGTGAGCTATTTAAAAGGCAAAGTGCTTCTCCTAGAGCCTTCCAAAAGAGGAAGTCACAATTGCTTGCAGCCGCAAAAGTGCAGCCAGAAGAGATTGGACAGGCATGGTGCTGCAAAAACAGATTTAGTGGGACATACATGGCCCCAGGTAGTTTGGCAGTGGGCCACATGCAACCCAATCCCTGTGCTATCAAAATATTAATATGGGAGGGACACGATGATAGGCTAGTTGAATAAGAACACATAGAATGCAAACAGTGCTCTCTAGTACTCATCCCTTTGTCTCTCCTTTGGTGCCTTGGGCCAGATACGCCCTAGGGCCAGATATAGCCCATCTGGCTCCAGGGACAGCAGAGATTACAAAATGTGTGTGTATGTGTGTATGCGCACACTACTCGCATACTTGCATGCATCTTCAAGTCACCTATCAACTTTTGGTGAGCCTGTGAATTTCAAAGGGTTTTCTCAGGCAAGGAATCTTCAAAAGTGATTTTGTCAGTTCCTTCCTCTGAAAACTAGCCTATAGTGCCTGGTATTCCCTGGCCGTGCCCCCATCTGGCTGGCTCTGCATAGCTTTCTAGATGTTGTTGGACTGCAGTTCCCAGCGTTCCTCAGCATTGGCTACACCAGCTAGGGGCTGTGGGAACTTGCAGTCCAACAGCTGGACTCAATAACTTTATTGAATTCAGTGCATTATAGAATGTACTGAAAAGAGCAGGAGAGACAAAGAGAGAATTAGAGCTTGGAAAAGTTTTGGACTAAAGCTTCCATAATTATCTTCCCAGCTATAGGACTTGTAGTCAAAACTGATCCCAACTTGTTTTCTTCACTCTATCTTCCTCATAAACTATATCAATCTACCTCCACCTCCTCTGTGTGACATTTGCTGTTTTAGCTTTGACAAATTTGAATCCAGTCATTGCAAAAATAAGATCAGAATCTGGTCAGTGTCTTTACTGGTCAGATCTTGAAAGTAACTCATTAGAAATAATATAACAACAGGGTTTTTAAAAAACAACAACTCAAGTGCCAATGTCATTCTTCTTAGTATAAAAGCAACAACAATGTTATAATGTTGAATAATGAAAAATGTATCTCCTTCCTTCAACTCATTACAGAAGGTGAAGATTCTTTTCTTTTGGACATGTTGGACATTTGTGAGTTTTAAAAATAAAAAAATAAAGCATTAAAACTCACTCTTAATGAATAATAGAAAACATTAATTTAAAAATTTCAGATAACAACAGCTGGCATTCAGTTACAGATTCATAACCTAGAGTTAACAGATCTGTAACTGCTCTGTATTCAGTAAGACTATGTAGACTTATTGCAAAACTATATCAAGGTTCCCTTAATAGCCAGCAGCCAGATTGGGTAAAGGAAGTCTGTTTAGCTGGCCATCTGATCAGACCACAGTTCCGCCTCTCCAGCCAGCTATTGGAGTTGCGACAAAGCCTTGCATCAAGGGCCTGCTTGCATCAGGGGCTCACTTGCTGGCACCAGGGGGTTTGAAATGTCAGCTGCCTTGTGACCTGATCGGCTGCTGAACAGACCTCCTTTGCCCAGATTGACTGTTAAAATGGACAAGATCAGCTAACAACAACAATAACAGAATAATGCCGTTTAATTATTTTCTGAAAAAATGCGATTAGCTTTTCCAAGCTCTGCTGTTGAAAACTGCTTCCCTTTCTACACTACACTACCTCAAGTTGTAGCATGGAAGAAAGCCAAGCTGTACATTTAATGCAGAAAATGAATCAAGGCAGTGTTTTTGTCACTGACTCTTATCTGTGTGTTGCTGAAGTTCAAGAGCATTTTGTTGCCTCTGTAAATCTTGCCCTGTCTTGGGACAGTTTCTATCTAAATCACAACCAATAATCTACTGAAAGCTTCCTGGCTAATTGCTAGTAACAGAGCAGTCCCCCCACCCCCACCGCCCCAGGAAAGTGAACCCAGTCTATGTTTAGCCCAAAAGCCATGTTTGAATGTGCCAATCTTAAACAAAATTCCTAATCAGATGCCAAGCAGCCAACAGTAGAATAATTATTATAATAGGAATTGATGTCTAATTCTGTCCTTATTTATACTGAAGCAAATCCAAATGTGTCTTAGGGGAAGCTTTTAGCGTAAAGCTGAAATTTTAATTGGCTCCAACACTCTTCCTTGGTTGAACTATTTCTGGACTGATTCTGTTGCTAGATAATCTGCTTTCAAGAAATTCCTTGTCACAAACCTGGGGGTGAAGCCATCGTTCCTCTGTAGAGACAATCACAAGGTCTGCAGGTCAGTCCCAGGGATCTTTGGTTAAAAGATCTCGAGTAGAGGAGACCTTGAAGGATTACTCAGAATAGGCAGTACCAGATTTGAGTGATCAAAAAACCTGACTGTGTCAGGATTTGTGCATGCACTTTTAAAGCAAAATTATACATATTCTTGTATGTAACTGTGAGGCTACCTCATAGGCAGAAACGCCAGACTGTTTATCATGTTTGTAATTTGTAACTTAAATTAATCACAGTCATTCAAGACCTTTGTTTTAATATAAGCTCTACATCTGCTAGGAATTTCCAACCTATTATTCACCTTCTGTGTAGGAGCAGTTTGCAATTTTTTTCACCTTTAGTGTTTTCGGATAGAATGCATTCAAGGTCCTGTGCGTGTGTGTAGTGTGATAGGGTATTTCCAAGGTTTTGCTATCCAATAAGACAGTGAAGGAGTGGAGAAGGGGAAACAGACACATTTCAGTCTGTGAATGGAAACCATAACTTGAAGAGTAGCCAGTAGTCCTTTGGAAGAATCAATTCAGTGTGTGAAAACAGAACAAAATGGCCACAGCGAGCAAAGAAAATGGGTGAGTAGCTTCTGTTGTAAATGTGCACTGGCACAAGAACGTATTTTAGCTTATACATAATTTAAACATGCATCTTTTTAAAGGGTTGCTTTGACTGTCTTATCTAGAAATCAGAGCTCAGATTAGTCTCCCCTTCTTGCTCTCCCCCACCCCATTCTAAATGACCATATATTGTATTTGCATTATCTCAATAAGATCTAACCCCACCTCGACCCCACTGCCTCTAAGAGATGCTACTTTCTCTGTTGTTCCAAATGAAGTTCCAAACATGGATAGCATTTATAGTTTCAGTGCAACAACCTGGTAGTTGAGGTCATGGTTTCTCATAGGACATTGCCACAGAACATCAGGCACTTTGCAAGAGAACAGCAAAAATCCATTTGAGAATGGAGAGGTGGGTGTTGGAACAACAAATGCAAGAAGAAGTTTTGAAAGCAAAATTGATTTTTAAAGCCTCTATTGAGGTCATGACTAATGTTTGAAAATCTAGGTTAGCTTGCTTTGAAACAGCACTCTGCACTCAACATATATTAGGAAACCAGCTGGGGATTTTAATATATGTTTAACAATGCAACCCTGCACCCATTTATATGGAAATAACACCCACTAGCTCAGTGGGGATTGCTCCCACATATATGGGCATGTAACTGAACCCAAGGAATTTTAAAGCTTTCTTATTAAACAGAGTTTAGGGAGTTATAAAGTCCTATATAGGTAGTATTTATGAAATAACCTAACCTCAGTGTTATTATGGAAAGCATGGTGAAATGCAAGACATTTTCAAATTCAGATTTAAGAGAGGTGGAAGTGTGTGGTCTGTGGCCAATGCTAGTCTGCAAGCTATTGACTGCTGGTCCATGACAGGTTTCCAGGAAAGAAAGAAAACAGTTGTAACCAATGGAAACATATGGTACCAGCATATTGGCGGTGGGAGGGGGACCCTGCTGGTCTTGAGAAGATTCATATACACTACTATGCGAGATCCATGTACTCAGTCAATACAATTTCATATTCACATCTTAGTTTCCGTAAGGGTCTGGTTGGGTGTGATAAATGTGTCTGCGATGCGGATGAGGACGTGTGTCACCAAGGCCCTTGTCGGTAAGCTTTTTATTTCATTACAGCTATTGATTATTGCAGTGTAATTTTAATAAATAATAATAATAAAATTTATTTATGTTTCCCTGCCTCTCCCGGTGGATCGAAGCGGGGTTACAGCGGGGTTACAGACTAAAGAACAAAGCAATGTGCAAAGATACATTTTTAAAAAACCCATTGGGGATTATACCAGTCTTTTAATTATTTCATCAATATTATAATTTATGCCCATTGTCTGAACATGTTTGCTTTCTGACTCTTACAGTGCACAATTCTGTACTGTATTTTACTTAGATATTTTAAAAATATTTCTAAAGTCACCTCTCAGCCCTCCAGGTATTCGAATGTGTTGTACAATAGATGAACATTTTCTTTTAAATCAGATTTAACTGATTTTTTTAAAAAAAAGTTTTTAAAAGCCAAACAATTAAAACAATCTCAGATGCCAACCAAAGGAAGCCCAGTAAGGATAGAGCCAGCTTAACTTTCCATGGAAAGGATTTCTACAACCAAGGGACTGCTACAGCAAAAGCCTTCCATATGCAGTGAAATTACTTGTATCAGATATTAAAACAAAGATAACCATATAATTAGACCAGCCCTCTAAAGCTGAAAAAGTGCCGAGATCTCCCCCCCCCACTCTTTCTCTCCATGTACAAGATAATTTTCAGTTGTGACAAGATATTTGAAGCTCTACCATCAGTGCCAGATGAAGCATTATTTGAGGGATGTTCCAAGACTCACATGAGCATTAACTGCATTGTTTCTATAGTGCAGCGATGGTGAACCTTTTAGAAGCCAAGTGCCCAAACTGCAACTCAAAACCCACTTATTTATTGCAAAGTGCCATGTCCCTCTGGCTTTCTAGTAACAAACTCTGGCAAACTGTGCTGAGGCGATGGCACATGTGCCCACAGAGAGGGCTCTGAGTGCCACCTCTGGTACGCGTGCCATAGGTTCGCCATCACTGCTATAGTGTAAAGAGAATCCATCAGACAGCTCCACTCAACAGCTACAGCATTTCTTATTTTATCCAACAGGTGTCCATTTGTGCTGGTGTGTATTCAATAGATAGTCTGAAAAATGGCAGTGGAGGTAGAAAGTTCCTTATCAAATAGTGCTTGAAGTTCCTCCTGCTCCTCAGATGGAAGAAATTAGTGGATACAGTTTTGTAAGGCTAGCTATGAGAGAGAGAGAGAGACCCACCAAGTAGTAGTTAATTAGGTTTTCTCTATTTTATTAATAAAACAGATTTTTTGCAACAATTTATTAAAAATCGATTTTCATGCAGTATAAGGGGTATACAAGAAATTCTCCAGGTACTTTCTTTTTCTCCTTCTCTTGCTTTTTTAAAAAATAATTCTGACAATTCCAGTCTAGGTTAAAGCTTTTGTGCACTAACTTGGTTGGAAAATGCCACTGGGGCACAGCCTCCTCATAATTTTTTACAGTACATTTTTGCTGCAGTATAAAAAAAACAGAAACATTAAATAGCTATAGTCACTTTGTGGGTCTTATTTTCTGCAGGAATTTTTTAAAAAAATGTTGTGGGAGAAACTACAGTTGCATTTGAGACAAAGAATGTACTGCATGATTTAAACCTAAGAAACAGCACACAGTCAGTATTCACAAAGAGTTACAGACACACACTCACCGCCAACAGTCCAATACTTTTGAACTTTTTTTGTTTTTGTTTCCTGCTATGTCGGAATAATATTTTCTACAGAAATGTTTTTGTGTATACATTATATACAGTATTATTGTCCTTTTTTGAAAAGTAATATTTATTTGTATTAAATAAAGTCCTGATGAAGTTTATTAATAAATTAAGAGAATACTGTCAACGCACACGTACACGCACACCCACACACATCCTCACCCACACACACCAGACAACACCTTCGGTGGTTAGTGCTCAGAGTAATGTGTTCTACTTCCTGCATGGTAGACTTAGTGTCATCCTGACACTTCCAGGTGCCTCCATGACCCCTCAGTGATATGTGTTCAGGGACACATTCTGTGATGCCCCCAGTGGACTAAGATTTATTAGCAATATAATCAAAGAAAGTGGGATCAGGGACATCAGCAGTGACTCAGCTAGTCCTTCTTCACTTTTCATGCAGATACCAAATGCTGCACTGGGGACACTGGTGGAACAGACAATTCTTTCCTGTTGGGTGACAGAGGACGGCGCAGTGGTAAATGTCACCCCATCGCCACCACACCTTATTTCACAAGCTTTATTTAATACAAGATTTTAAAAAGGCAGCCAGTATTGCCAAAGTTTAACAATCCTGCATTCCAAATTGGCCACGATTTAAGAGTGGCCAAGGCTGTAGATAGCAGTCCATGGTATTTAAGGAGGGAGAAGGCTGTATGAGAGAAGTGATTCTGTTTCTCTTTTTCCACTGTGATTTCTGGGCTCATAGGGCTTTTTTGTCTAACGATAGCAACCCCCCCAACCCAATAACTGAACAGAATTGGATGAATGTACAACTCTTGGAGGGAAAATATTTTCCCTGTCTCCATGCCACTGCCAGGTTCTGACATTTGCTTCTATGCCTTTTCTATGGTTTCTGCACCTTAATTGTAGTATGCCGTGGGAATGGGCCAGAGCTACGTGTGTACATTCCTGCCTGTGCAAGCCCAGCTCACACAATTCACAGGCAGATTGTGTGTTGGGGAGCCTTCTCATAGATCAGTACTTTTCATTGAGTAGTATGTCATGTGTGAATACCAGCCGTTCAGAAGCATAGTCGCAGAGGTTTGCACTGAAATCCTGTAATGTAGTAAGGGAAAGGGGGATGGGGGGAATTCAGCTGTCCTACTGTGCTTGAATGCACAGTTTGGGGCTGTGAGCAAACTGGCCTAACACTACGCAGCACAGAGGAATTTCATATGATGTGGTATCTCTCGACATGGCCCAGAGATGCCCAGAGTGAAGTATGGATACTGAAATTCTCTGTGCCAGGTAGTTGTACAAAGTATGGGTGCCCCTCTTTGGATCATGCATGCACAACATTTTTAGTTCCCGTAGGCATGCGCAGAATTACTAGCACACAAGTAGCACATGCTTGGCTCAGACCTTATTGATAAGTTATAGAACCACTTGAACATTTTGTATGAGCTCATTACTCTCCAATACCAATTCATTTGCCTAGGAAGATTAAATTCTAATTTCTTGGGCAGCAAATCAAAGTGGGAAAAGAAGTAGGTAAAAATAGTCTTGTGGGTTTTTTTCTTCTTCAAAAAAAGATTAGACCACTTTCCAACTTTCATTTTTCAGTTCAAAAAATAAAAAGATTTTTCCCTCCATACAGACAAACATGAATCAGACCAGCTTATTTTCAATTACCACTGTCATTCACGCAAAGATATGAAGCAAAGGTTGTGTATATACTGTTGATGCCTCTGCAGCAGTGAAGTGTGGTGTCTATGCCCCCCATCCCCACCCATCCTGTGTTAAATTAACTGTAGTGTAATAATGTTGTGGTTTAAATCAAACAAACTTGGGGGAGGGGCCATAATTAATCATAACATTAAGACTTCAGTACCCATCTTTAGCCTTGAGCACTGTCAGCCCCCATTTTCTGTGTATCATCCTGGGCCCCTGCTAAAACCTGTATCTTAGCAAGAGGAAGGCGCGCCTGCAAAAACAAGTTCCTTCACGCTCCATCTGGCCATTCACTCTGAAATTTTGCCTCTAGACCTGCTTCCTCCTTAAAACATCCTCTATCTCAAGCATGTCTTAAGAGAAAAGGAATTGGGATGAAATCATCTGAATGACACCCAAGAAAGGATTCTCCTCCCCTATGAATGCAGTCCCAAAAATGAAGGTCAGCCCAACCATCTGAATGCAACCCCTGCAAGACAAAGTGTATCAATTTCTGTTTAGAGCTCTCTGCTGATGGGATTTCTTCCTTTTTCTTTTCTTTTTTTGCACATGATTCCACATATTCAGAAGCTATACAAAGCTTAGTGACACTTGAGTGGGATTCTTCTTCTTTGTTCTTTGTCAAGTTTATCTCTCCAGCCACCTTGCCTCCAGGAGAAATTTGGGAAGAAACATGGTTTGGTGACTTTCTTTGTAAAGAAATAAAACGTCCACAAGTAAGGCTACAGCTCAACCTTTGGGTAACCATCTCCAGTTTGCATGCTTTCCCACAGCAGTGGAGCTGGTCCTCCCTTGACAATGGCCTTATAACACTAGTTCCTCTGTGATAAGAGTAAGGAGTATGTAGAAGGCAAGAGTTCAATACAAGACGTTCAGTCCAGCCATTAAGTACCAAAAGCAGTCCAGGAAGCTCTGAATATCCTCCTACAGGCCAGAAACCATCACACGAAAAGATGGTGGCACATGTCTGTGCCGCGGACTGGCACTGGGGCTGACACATGGACTAGCACAACTGGCATCAACCCCTCCTATCGATGGCAAATAGGCATGGTGAAGAATGGGCAGCTGTAAGGAGAGTCGGCGCTGTATGCTGCAGAGAGAGAGAGAGAGAGAGAGAAACAGGAAGGAAATTTAGCTTGGATGCTGACAAAGTGTCCTTCGCCAATCTGTGTATTTGCCTGTTGACAATCACAAATACATTTAGTGAGTGCCAAGGGCTGCAGCCCCTGACAAATATCTTTCCAGATGAATTCCTGTACAGGCTCCGTTCCTCCACTTTGATTTTCTCTTCTTTTGGTCATTTTCAGAGCCAAGATGTATTTACCTGCTGGCCACCCAAGGGTGCGGTAAGGTCAGAGGCATTAATACTGGGGCAAAGCAGTATACATAATGTGCCAAGAAGTACCATCGTGCTTCAAAATTAGAACTCTAGAGATGGATAGGGCAGTGTTAGCAAGATCCCAAATCAAGATTTGTTTTTTGCAGTCACTTACCATAAATATGTATGTGTTCAAGTAATTAAAAATGTGCTTAGAAAGTCCAAGAGCATACTGACAGCTGCTAGTTTGAGTCTTATAGGATCTTTTGCATGTAAACAGTATGTTGATTTAAATGAAAATGCAAAAATGTTGTTCAGGAGCATGTATTCCAAATTTAAAACTCCCTTTGTTCTTGTGGACAGGCAGTAGAAAGAAGCATGGTACTTACTGTTCTGGGGAGTTGATATCTTCTATAAAGTCTTTGTTTGTTCTAGAGGGCTCTGTTGTATTCCACTGTGCTTGTGGGTTTTGATCCAGGTGGTTTTTCAATACAGCCTTTTCGCCATCTACATAAAGGAGAACAATTGTGACTAAAAGCTGAGAAGCCTGAGGGAAGTCTGCGGAAGGCATTTTTCCTGACTGCTTGCAAGTAATCAACAAGGGAAGCTTTTTGAGTTTCCTTATCCTGAAGCCAGAGATAATTATAGTCTGTGCCAGGGTGAGCAATATGGGTCCTTCAATGTGGTTTTGGGCTGCAACTCCCATAAGTCAACCAATGTGGTCAGTTGCCAGGGATTCTGGGAGGTGTAGCCCAGAAATCTAGAGGACACCAAGTTGCCTATCCTAGTTTATACTTTGATTTTTAATCCGTTCTTTCTTTTTAGATCTATACCTGTTTCGATCTCCAGAATCCATGTTCATATTACTGCCCAAGCTGTGTCAGTCACAGAGTCTCCCTGTCCCTTAGTACCTACTTCCACTCAGCATTTGGCAAACACAAATTACCGCTAACATCCCTCCTTCTCATCATTATGTTAGGCCTAGCAGAACTAATGAACAAGGCCATGTTGCTAAGAAAGGGGTGGGGAAGCTTTTGGCCCTCCCAATTTTTTGGACTATAAATTCCACTGTCCTTGCCTACAAGTCACATTGGCTGTGGTTGATGGGAGTCACAGGCCAACAACTGGTAGGCCAAAGACTATGTTCGAGGACTGGAATGGGTGGGGTATTTATCTCTTTACTATTTGTACTGTCTCTATGTTAAGAACCAAAATCCTGAAAATAAATTTGGTTTTTTGACTTAAAATAGTTGCTTGAGCTAACTTCTTCACATCTAGAAATCACTCTTCCTCACTTTATTGAGAAATGGTGCACCAATTTGCTGTGTGTGCATTATACCTCTGCTGTTCGGTAGAGCTCCCCTTATTCCTGACGTTAATGACAGTGCAAGGCAATAATATCTACTGATAAGGTTTCTAATAATAATAAAGGAGGGAAATGAAGAAATTTGAGCTTGTGATTTATGGTCTAAATCCACCTGTTAGTCCCAACTAGAGGAAACCTATTGAATGAATGGGACTTGTTAAAAGTTGCTTTGATTCAGTCCCATCTGCTTTAGCAGTAGGATTCAGAGCTTTTGTTTTCAATTACTTCAATTATACCCTGCCTCCCCACCTCCCCAACATTGGAACTTATGATGGCTTACAAAATAAAAAGAATTATGTTCCTCCAATTAGAAATTAGTAAAAAGTACTAAAATCTCCCAACCTAATTTTTTTCTCTTAAAAAGTTATTGAAGTGCCCTTTTGCATCATCCTCCTTCTCCTCTTTGCATTTCCCTTGGCGATCCCAGCTACCCACCCTTTCACCCTCCACTTCCAACCTGACCTTAAAGCATGAAGCCATTTCACGGCTGGCATACATAGTTTTTTGAGGGTTTTTTGGGCTATGAGGCCATGTTCTAGAAGAGTTCTCTGAAGATGCCAGTCACAGCTGCTGGCGAAACATCAGGAATAAAGTCTTCTAGAACACAGCCTTCTAACCTGAAAAACCCACAAAAAACCCTTAAAGGTTTTTTGTGGGTTTCTTAAAGCCACAGAAGATCTTAAAGCCTTTTTGCATCCTCCTACTCTTCCTCTTCGCATTTCCCTTGGCGATCCCAGCTACCCCTTTATCCCTCCACTTCCATCCCAATCTTAAAACCTTTTATTTTCATCCTCCTCCTCATTGCATTTCCTCTGATGACCAAAGGCATCTTTTCTCTCCACCTCCAACCCGATGTTAAAATCTTCTGTCCCCTAAATTCTACCCTCAACTTATCCATGGATCATATCAAAATCCATGATTTTCACCCTAAAACCTTCCCTTGATTTATACATGAGGTCGACATGTACACGAGTATATACAGTAACTGGATTATTAAGTCAAATAATATATTGTATGACATTTTCATTTTGTTCAGTTTCTTACATCTGTGTTCGTATATAAAATGCCAAGTACCAGAACGGTAAAAACATGAAAAAGCAAATAAATATGGATTTGCAATTCTTAAAGGCATTAAATGGATTTACAGTTTGAAAACCTCATAATATCAAATGGGGTGAATAACCAATCATGTTCTTCCACAACATCCAGGCATTAATGGCTGGCTCCCTACATTGCCAGTACAGATCTTTAATTTATAGTTACAGATCCCTAATTGCACTATTGCCACAATCACAAATGCCTCTCTGAATCTACCTCAACCACCAGCAGCTGCGTTGGGCAATGGAAGTCTGTTTTGCTGGTGATCAAGGTATATGTCAAGGTATGTTTTCAATCCCTTCACACCAACAATCTGCAGAACTGCTACAACTCCTTTTTGTACTGGAGCTTACTGGTGGGAAGGGATCGGAAAAGTTATCCTTCTGCACACAGATTGCCAGCAGAACAGACTTCTCTTGCTCAGTGTGGCTGCTGGCTGTTAAAGTAGGCTTGGGAAGCTGATCAGGAGATGAAACCTAGGCTGCTGCCACACTGCAAAATTAATGTAGTTTGACATTGCTTCAACTGTCATGGCTCCCTTCTATGGAATTTTGGGATTTATAGTTTGTTGAGGCACCACAGCTCTGACAGAAGGCTACATATCTCACAAAACAACAAATCCCAGAATCCCATAGTATTTTTTTCAAGATGATTGGTGATCTGAACAGAGTGGCCTTCCTCGGTAAAAATTTGGGCAGGAGTGTTGCCACTTCTGTTCTGTACCCCTTCCATCAAGCAACTGCTCTGTAAAGGGATGGAGAGAGATCCAGTTTCTTGCATGCAGCAGTGCAAAAACCCACCTAAGGGAGCCCTGGTAATGCAGTAGTTAAATGCCAGTACTGCAACCACAAGGTTGTGAGGTCAATCCCAGGCAGGGCTCCAAGGTCCACTCAGCCTTCCATCCTTTTGTGGATCAGTAAAATGAGTACCCAGCTTGTTGAAGGCTATTGCCTTACAGATTAGAATCATAGAGGTGAAAGAGACCACAAAGGCCATCCAGTCCAACCCCCTGCCATGCCGGAACTCTCAAACAAAACATCCCCGACAGATGGCCATCCAGCCTCTGCTTAAAGACCTCCAAGGAGGCAGTATAGAAATGTACAGTCAGCCCTCCTTATCCAGAGATTTTTTTAGCCACGGATTCAAGCATCCATGGCTTGAAAATATTCAAACTATAAATACGAAATAGCAAACCTTGATTTTCCATGTTATATAAAGGACATCATTTTTCTATGCCATTATATTTAATGCGACTTGAGCATCCACAGATTTTGTTATCCATGGGGGATCCTTGAACCAAACCCAAGTGGATAACAAAGACCCACTATAGTTGCTATTGCTATTGTTATTGCTAAGAGACAGAACCATTCCAGGAAACAGCAGTAGGTTAGGAGTTGCTGCCTGCCTGTGAATAATCCTATGGAGCAGGAGGGGAGAATAGGAGGCAGAAGCGCTGCCTTCTTCCATGGCCTGACAGGCTCATAGAGAGGGATTGGAAGGCAAAATGTATATGTGTGCAGACTATGAGTTGTTTTTATACAGAAGGCTTCTTTTTTTAATAGTTTTTTTTTGGGGGGGTGATGGTTAAAAATGCCCTTATCCTTGATTTCAGTGTCATCAACAATGACAATTCCTGGACTTGCATACCACTCCCCTCCAGCAGCATGCCACAGGTGCAGGAAAGCTCGGCATCCAAAAAACTTACCACTTCTTCCAGACCAACTTCTGCATAGCATCAAGAAGGAGGTACAGAAGGCTCCCATTCCATTTCTGACTCCTCCCCCCAGCTATGTTCAATATGAAAAATACTTAGGTTTGTGGGATGCCAGGAATCAAAGAGACCCAAGACTGTTGCTGCATAGCAAAGGACAAAAGTTCCTCCATGGAATGTCACTGTGCCTCCTCTCCCACTTTCCTGCTTTTCAGTGGCTTAGCATTACCTGGGAAGCAGAGATGGAGGGAATGCCAAAAAACAGAGCTCTACCATATTCTCAGTTTGCACAACTCAGGAGTTTCAGGCATGCCTGAACACATGTGGACATGCTTTCTTAGGCATCCTCAAAAAGTCTATGACCTGAAAGCAAAGCACCTACAAGTAAACAATTCATTTCTGTTTATTTCCCCCCTCGTCCTTTCTGGTAAGAAAGAAAGAAAGGGAAAAAAACACAACTGAATTATTCAAGACTGAGAATTTGCTAATTTAGAAATAGGCACTGAAACCCTGTTTTTGTGCCAAACACTACTCAGTTACATGTCTCTGCTGCTCCTAAAGGGCTGCAAGTAACAGCTTTGGCAGCCAGCTAGCACTGCTTCTTGAACTGTTCAGGGTACCTCCTGATCCCTCAGTCGACAGTGTGAAAGAGGTATAGGATTTACTGAGGGTATTATATAGCAAGGTTTTTCCCCCCACACCAGCCAGCTCCACTTAAAGCACACATCTAATTAGAAGATGAATGTATTAAATGGAAGAGCCAGTGTGGCATAGTGGTTTGAGTGTTGAACTGTGACTCTGCAGACCAGGGTTCGATTTCCAGCTTGGCCATGTAAACCCATTGGGTGACCTTGGGCAAGGCACACTCTCTCAGCTTGAGGGGAAGGCAATGGCAAACCTCCTCTGAACAAATCTTTCCAAGAAAAACCCATGATAGGTTGACCTTAGGGTCGCCATAAGTCATAAACAACTTGAAAACAGACAACAAACAATGTGGTGGGCTATGGGCCTAAATACCCCAAGGGCACCAGAGCCTGTCTGTTCTTGGAAGTTGAACAGGGTCAACCTTTAGTATTAGGACTGTCAAAGAATACCAGGTATTGCAGGCAATAGGAAGGAAGGAACTGGCAAAATCACTTCTGAGTGCTCCTTGCCCAAGAAAACCCTACAAACTTAATGGAGTCACCATAAGCTGACAGGCAACTTGAAGGCACAGACATACACATCATGATGGTCTCGTTTCCTCAGATGACACTTAAGGAATTAAATGCACATTTCACCACACATCACCTTTATCTCAGGAGTATCCAGATTCTGAAGTAACTTACCTGGAGTATTTTCTAATATTTTTGAATGACACTCTGGCCAAGGTATTGTATTCAAACAGGTGAAGCATTCTGTTCCTTCCCCCTCATCTCTCTTATTTTAATGGGGCACAAGGGGCCATTCCCTAGCCCTTTCTGCCTAGACAGCCCCCTCCAACTGTCAGTGGGGACAGAAAGGACCAAGGAGACAAGTCGGATGAGAAAGAACCACCGCAGCTCAGAAGGGATGAAAATTTGAGTGTGCTCATAGATGGACTGTAGCTTCCTGTCTCTTCCTCTTGGAGCTACATTGTCTGTATTCCCCCTTCTTCCCATCTCCATTGCTAAGCAGCAACGGCCCCTCTTTGAATTTGACACTTGTGTACAGGGAGAAGTTTTGGATGTTGCCCAAAGGGTTAAAGAACGGCACCTTGTGCTCTCTCCAAAAAGCCATGCTCATGCAGATGAGCTGCTCTGGCACTTGTGCATGTTACTGGCAGGATTCTGGCCTGTGAGTTTCTATTTCTTCACATTCTGCTGGAACCAGAGTGACCGATTTGTGATACGTTTGACAGGGATGTGTTTGCCTGCGTGCCAGAATTCTGATCAAAATACTTCAGGGCTTCTTTATCTGGGACAACCTTGTATTAAAATCAAAGACCTATTTTTTTCCCTGAAGACTATTTACAGTGGCATTGTCTATTTTAATACATATTCAAAGTAATTTTACAAAGGCTCGTGTCACTGATTACTCCTTTAAAAATGTCTGAGTAAACCAGACACAAACTTAAAAATTCTTTTTCATTTGCTCTTTGAGTCAAAAACAAGTCAAGAGAATACGTTAAGAAGCAAAACAAAACAATTTTGGTGAGATCCACTGATAAGACCAGAAGCGATGCCAAGTAAAGGTGGGATGGGTAAATGCACCATCCTGCTTTCCACTGCAAGTGAAAGTCAATAGTAATAAGAATTATAAGAACGGATGATTGCTGCATAGCAAATCCTCAATAGCTTGATCCTATCATGGTGTTGAATGGATATAAAGTATCTGGATGTGAGGAGGGCAGGGGCCCAGCCAAAATGTGAGTGAACAGAATACCCCCCCCCCCCATGGCAGAAGACCATCCATGTTAGATTTGTAAGTATGACTCTATCCCCATTTTCCTACTAACCTAACCTGCTTTGCAAAGAAGGTTGCTCAGGAGGTGTTCCTGGCTTTCTTCCACATATAGATTCCTGTTTGTTTTAGGAGAGGTGAAATGCTTTCTCCTATCCCACTTCCAAACCACATGTCTTGTCCCTCTTATCGACTTACCTAGTTCACAGATCCTGGCATGCAGCAAGAGAAGGCTGTGGGCAATTGTGTACCAGAATCTCTGGAAACTAACATTTAGAAAAGATCACTGGGACAAAAATGTGGGTAGAAGGTAGACTAAATTCTGGGTATGACACAGAGATGAAATTAAGATTTAAGAAAGACTGTTCTTATTGGTTTCTAGCTTTCATATATGTGACCATGAGCATGGTGTTCTACCCATTAGAGACACCTTCATGGGTTTTTTGCATAGCAAAATAGTATTATGCACATTAAAGCAATGACTCCTTTTTGACCCTTTCACACTGGCATGCCTTTGATAAATTAAAATCTTTGCTGAGTCTTTTAATTCTGTACCTTTGTTTTCTGTGAAGTTGCGTATACTGAGAATATCATTGAGCTCCTGATAGTGATTCTGCTTAATATATGTTGTCTTCTCAGGTGTATCCTGCAGCTGCATAGTGACTTCTTCTAAAGCTTTGTCCAGCTGTTTAAAGAAGAGCATTTTTGTTAAAATAATTTTTAGTCAAAATTTAACACATAAATATAGAGACATCATAAACCTACATATAAACATACAATAACAATCTCCTTCCTTCTCCCTCTTCCCTCCATTAAAAACTTTCTGCTTAATCCTTACTTAGTAATAATATTTTCTTCCCCCTTTATAATCTTTTAAATTCCTCTTCTAACCTAAATATTGACCATATTATTGATATTATTCCACAGAAAAAAGGGAAGTGTTTTACAAGTGTATTAGAGCACTGGATACCCATTCTTGCAGCCTCTTAAAGGAGAAAAGTCATCTCAATGCACATGTATGCATGGTGTTCACTCCTAAACATGCATAAAGGTGCATATGCAAAGAAAGATGCAGGTGAAACATCAGGAATAAATTCTTCTAGAATACAGCCACATAGCCTGAAGCCCCCACAAAAAACAAAGGTGTTAAATTCCCATTTGCAGGCATGCTGACCTTCTGCGTTATGTTTGCATAGTACACGCAGACATGCAACTGGAAAGAATTGCCCTGGATCCCATGCATGCACCACAAATACAAAGATCCACTGAGGCTGCATCCGTACTGCAGAAATAATCCAGTTTGATCCCACTTTCACTGACATGGTTCGATGCCATGGGAATTTAAGGTCAACTATATCTAGGACCCAGATTTGGGAACCGCTGATTAAGCCCCATTCTTGCTTACTGGTTTCAGAGCTGTCATTATCACACCTCTGTGCAATAGAGTAACTGGAGCTGTTTCTACCATTGTACTCTCTTCTGCACTCCCCCTGTACCCTGCTTCCCTGCCCTATCCAGTGATCTAGTACTATCAGGCATGCCTTTTGATTTTTGATTTTGATTTTTTACATTTTAACACAATTTCGGAGTTATGCTAATGCGATTTAAGTTAGGGGAAAAAAGAAAAGAAACATAATAATAATAATAATAATAATAATAATAATAATAATAATATAATATTTGTGTTTCCCCGCCTCTCCCAAAGGATCGAAGTGGGGTTACAGACTACTAAAATCAATATCTACAATGCAATACAATACACTATAAAAACTCAAAATGGTAATCTATACAAACATCAGCAATAAAGGCAATCAGTCTGCTTGGGAATGGCAATGGGGAGGGAAACGGGGAGAGGAGGTGACACTGACAGCACGTGACTGCCAATATTGGAAATGCCACGGCAGCAATGTTTTGCACTTGAGGACTAATGGGACTGCAGTGTGATTGGGAGCTTATTGAGGGGTTTCCCCTACAATGAAAAGGGACACAACTATGATTTGGAGACACAGCAGCTATGTGTCAGAGGTGACACTGTGCAACACATATCACCAAAGGTAATTGTACTTTAAGAGCCTCGCGTAATAATCTTAGCAGATTGCATGCCTCCGGATTAGGCCTTACTTCTTTCCAATTTTGGAGGAAAGTGCTACTTTGGATCATTGTATACAGCTTCATTTTCTGACAATTGCTACAGGACCCAGTGGAGAACCTTTTCCTAGTACTTTTCCTCTACAGTTCTGGTCATTTTCTTTTCATACAACAAGAGTAAAATTTTGGCACCAGAAAAGATGAAACAAGTCACCAAGGTGAGTTAGCTGATGAGAGTGAAAAAAACAAACTCTCTTGGTGGAGGGTGGGAGCATCTGTTAGAACTGCTAGCTGCTACAGATACTTAGGTGCTTCTGCCCATATACAAATCTCTTTATTTGAAAATCCTGCATAAACTCAGAATAAACAGGTATGGTATTTTCATTTTAAACATAGTCACACTTTGAGTCAAGTCTTCAAAAGAAAATGACATCACCATGGACTTCTCTGTACTCTCTTTTATCCTGCTCTGAGAAATCTGCCTAGGGCACTGGCAGATTCTTTCATATCTGTGATGCTTCTGTACATTTCCCTCAAATGCTGCTTCTTGTGAAAAACATGTCACATTTCTGTTTAAATTTTAAAGGCGCAGAAACTTCGCTGATCAGATCTGCAATATTCGATATTCTCTTCATAACTGTCCAGACTTAAAATAGGGAGGTAGCTGGGTTAATTCCACTCTCTCAAAGAGAACAGAACAGAATAGAATAGAAAAATAAGATGGAATAGAATATAATGATGTTCTGTGATTTGAAATCCTTCAACACACAGCCTATATAATCAACATGTTTTTAAAATTAATGAATTGACTCCCAAGGAAAATATCAGCTCTGTTCTACAGAAAATCATTGCATTGCAGTGTCTGTCTCCTTCCACAGCTTGAAGATGTTTGAAATATTACTTTCTTTTTGTTTTACTATAACTCCCAGAAAACATATCCAGGGTAGCTGTGCCAGTGATAAAGCAAAATAAAACCAAATCCAAAATCCACAAAGCATGGATTCCAGCCAAAATACACAAAACACATCATGCAAGCTTTCAAAGCTCCACTGGCTTCTTCATCAGGTGCAACATGTTTAAAAACCATACAGTAGGAAGAAAAGCGATGATGTTGGAGTCATAGACCAACACTTTGTATAGATGTTGTCTCTGCTGTAGTTCAGTTCAAGAAATTTCAGTGCGGTCAAAGACTACACCTCTCTTAGTCATGTGGATATTTAGAAGCATAAAATTTAAACACCATTGCAGAATAACTCACAGAATATACTGTATCCATGCTGGCTGGGGGATTCTGCAAGCTGTAATCCAAAAAGTAACATTTCCAATTGCTGCCTGTCATTTCCACACAGATATCTTAGGACTAGAGATCTTTCAAACCCTAGAATGTTCAGCTACAATTTCCACTCTTGCCATCCATCCTCTGCAAATGATTATGTTTCCTTCTCTGAGCCATTTTTTAAACTTCAGAAAATGGAATAGAGGGATTGTTGGAGGGTACAGGGGTCAGAGGAAGAAGTCTTTGGGGCGTGGGGGGATGGGGTGGCTGGTCTGTCCAAAAATGGGTTCATCTTGAATATGTGAGTGGCCCTAAGGAGACTGAGGTAGCGGTTGCTCAATCCTGGGAAAGTCCCTGGCCCTGCACTTAGGAAACAGCCTTTTAACACTGACACCCAACTTTGAATTGTGTGAGTCAGAAGTGGGCAATTTTAACAGGGCCCTCAGTAGTTCATGTGGAAGTGTAGATCAGCCTTGATCAGGTGAAAATGAGTTGCAGAATGAAACAGAACCACAATTCTCATTAGGCCCCATGACCTGGGAAGCAATATTGTCCTTACTCTTCACCAAGAAAGGCAAAGTTCTTTGTGGAGATTGTTCCTGGTGAAGATAGGGAAAAGATGAACAAGTGAGTTCCCAGTAAAGATGCTAAAAGGGTGGTCTCATTTGCCCTTCTCTACATTATGGTGACAGCAGTGTCGAAGAATAGCAGCAAAAGTCTTCCCTATCCATCTTCCCAGAGATAAGGCTCAACACATGAAAGCAGCTTACTCTCCCTAAAAGCCTAGCACCTGCTTTGCCAAAATAGCTGACTTCTGCATGGGACAAATAAAGGAGATATCTTTTTCACATAAAAAAGCAATCACATACTTTGAAAGATAGCAGGTCTAATTAAAAAATGCACATTCTAATCAGAGATGAAAGGGCCAAGGCAAACCTCAAAGGATTATATTTCTTCTATGAGATACACCAAATAATTGTACATCAAACCCTGAAGCTCCTAGCAGAGGGATGCCAGTAAAACCCAGATGAAATCACCCTAAAATTTCCCCCCTGAAGCACCATATTCTCACACAGCCACGATGCAATCCAGCTAATTATTGGCATTTAAACTATAGAGTTTCAAGGGAGAGATTTAATAACACTGGAATCTAAAATTCCTTAATTTCTACCTCAATATGAGGTAATTTTGAAGTGATAGTGGTTCCAGTTATAAAACAGGCTTCATTGAAAAAAGGGCTAACATTAAATAGCATCCTGTGTTCAAATAGGAAATTAACTACACTGGGTTATAACAACAATTTTAAGTATTACTGAAACAGTAATTATAAGTTTATAAGCCTACTTTTGCAAAATGCTTCCCCTTCCCTCCCAATTTGCCACTCCATGAAGGTGGAAAGAGTTAAGGAAGTGCATTTCATAAAACCGAACCAAAGAAAGAAAGAAGGAGCACATGCTGCCTTTACTTTTATTTATCTAGCAATGTGAACAATGGCTGCTTTCAGTGCTTTGCCTTGTCTGGTGAGGTAGGAAAATGATATACTGAGCTCAGGGTTTGGAAGCACTGCATGTAATTAGATTTGCCACGGATCAAGTTATCTTTATCATACCCTCCAACATTTCAAAGATAAAAACTGGGATGTGTGGCCAACATCACTACTGTTTGGTCAAGGTGGCAAAAGTTATTACTGAGGGACAACGCCTAAGTTATGGGACACTGCAGCAGTTTGCTTTTGCCTGAGTCTACTGGGATAGACAAGATTCTGTCCTCGCTGCTGAGTTAATTTAGTGCAATGATCCCACATGACTTTGCCCTCCAGTATGTGGGGCCAAAATAATAAAGATGCAAGAATTTACTCTTAATCCACACTTGGACTCCTGGTAAAAATAACGAGAAAGAAAAAAGATTCCTTCTGCATCTGTGCCCAGACTCCTAGCTTTCTTTTCCCTCTAACAAACCAGAGACTGAAAAGAAACAATTCCTGGTTTGCTTAGGGACAAACAAGTCAGGGTCCAGGTACGTATGTAAGCACAAGTTTTTGATTCATTACTAATTTCTGTTCAGTTTAGCTGCTTGTTCTGGCAGGAGGAACCAGATGAGGCTGATGCAAGTTCAGTGTTCAAGAACAATAATCCATTCTCAATAATTCTAATTTACCATTCCATTTGACCATTGCTATTGTCTTTCTCATTGGGGCCATTACAGGAGCCTGTTTAACTTTCAAATCAGTTTCTAAAGTTGCACTAAAAGACTTTTTTAGCTAATATTTAAAAATAATTGTTAAATGATTCCCTCATTAGTATTTAAATAAGAACAATCACAATGAAAAAAAAGGCACAGGGAGGTGAAACGACAGGGGGAGTTGCCTATGAAACCTGTTACTGATAACAATAAATAAAGCTTGGATAACTAAAACATTAAAAAATAGCTATGACTACTAATTTTGAAAGAACATAGCAGCATGCATTTTTAAAAGTGCTATATCCCTTGAAATATAAACAGTCATTTACAAGAGCTACCAGCTGCCAGTCTAGATACGCCCATGTAGAAAACTATCTGAAGGATTGTCTTTCTCTATATGAATCTGCCCATGTCTAAGATCTTTAGGAGAGGCCCTTCTCTCAGCTCCACTGCCTTCCCAGACATGTTTAGTGAGAACAAGGGAGAAGGTCTTGCATGATGCTCTCATCTTCTATCTCCCTAGAGATGCTGGGACGGCTGCCACCTTGCTCTCCTTCTGCCAGTGACTACTATGTGCATCTAACTTTGTGCTGTTTTACAGACTGTTAACTTGCTTTTAATAGGTTTTTTAAATGGTTTGAATCTACGTCTTGTTTAATTGTACTTTAAGATGACTTTTATATACATTTTACTGATGGTCTGTAAGCGTTTTATTTTATATCTGTTTTAGTATCTTGAGTCCCAGTGTTGGGGGGAAAAAGGCAGGATATAAATGAATTATTAATATTAAAACTGGGTGCAAGTATAATGAAATCAATTTTAACAAAAAAGTGCTGTGAAGCTGCAAATATATTTCGTCCACAATCCTGCATGGTCCAACATAATATTGAGTCCTGCATAAGGAACTACATTTCAGTTGACCGTTTGTTAAGTAGTTTGTTATGGCACCAGAGCTTTCTGACAGAAAAAGCCAAGTGTCGCCCAAAACCATAATTCCCAGAATTCCACAGCACTGAGCCATGGAAGTTAAAGTGGTGTCAACCTGGATTATTTCTGCAGTGCAGATGGAAGAGACATACACAGGTGTTAGACTGAATTATGCCTGCATAGGCCACCATAGGATACCAGCCAACATTTGACTCCCTTGTTGAGGCTAGAAGCATTTTAGACAGACAATTTAGAAAGACGAAATCCCTAAATTTTACAGAGTTTCTAAAAACCGTGCTACATGTAACATCATTACCTGTAACACTTTACTTTGGGGGTAATAAAGGTATGACAAAATAACATAATGATTTTTGTGTGTGTGTACTGAGGACTGTTCATGTGTTACTTTCTCCTGTTTTTCCTCTTGCTTTTGTGAAGCATCTTGAAAGAATTCTCCCCAGCCCCACTAAATTTTAGGCCATTTTCTTACTTTTTAAGAGACTTCTCTGTCTACACAAGGTATTTAAAAGGAATGGCAGGAGGGGGAGCACACAATCGAACAGGTTATCCAATCAAATTAAATGAAAGGCAGCACTACTAGCAACCGTTTATGGCGTCATAAGGCACATACTTAATCACGTTCGTCAAGTAGTTTTCCAGGCTCTCTCTACTCATCACCATTGCTCCAAGCTGCTTTTAAGTTAAACTTCAGGAAATCCAATCATGGATCTCCCATGTCACATTTGCTTGGAGCCTGGGTTTTAAGGCTGTATAAACTGTGAAAGCAGACAATGTGCACAGGGCATGCTGTTAGTAATACCTCTGTTATTTTCATTCTCAGCTGGTGGTTTTCTGATTGTAGTCCTTCTAACCTAGATGTGCTGGCCTGGTTGACACTGGTGACAGATGTCGATGTTTTTGAGTCATCTTTCTTCTGATTGTGAGTGTGGAGCCCTCTGTTCCGAGTGGCAGCATCTGGATTTGTTCTCAGAGTGATTAACTGAAAATTTTGAAAGCAGAGAGAAAAATCTGAAGGTTATTTCAATTTGCTTTTGTGCTCTCTGCCAAAAAAAAAATTCAAACAATTATAGAACATGAGGTTCAGTGTGAAATGCCAGATTTTGAGGCAAAGTCTCAAGCAATAGCTAACCAGTTTTTATATATGCATGAGCTAAAATTACTTACCATTTGTTCTTCTCCTCCCAGTTAGCACAGACTTTTTAACTTGTAACTTGGCTAATATGAGAAGCATAAATTGAAAGACATAATCATGTTAATCTGGACAATCAGCATACAAAGAGATCTTATATTACCTTTGAGACTAACTGCTAGTCTCAAAGGTGCTACAAGATCCCTTTGCACCAGAAGCATGAGATCAGGCGCAAGGAGCTGGTGATATGTCTCATTCCCATATCAGGGTGACACCTCCAATCACGGCCTCCTCTAATGTGATAACAGACTTCTGACATTACTGGGGCAATGCTGGAAAAACACTTCACACTGCAACATCAATTAAGATTTCAACCCACAAGTGGATGGACTTTATAGGAAGTCATGACTGGGCATATATCCAGAACTCTATGTCTTCCTGAGCTGCATCACTGAAGATTGTAGGTGGAGATTTACATGACTGATTGGTCCTCTATGGAAATAAGAACCCTCCACATCAAAAAACAAGCAAGTTAGGGATAATAACAGGCTAGAAATATTTATCTGACATCTAGTTTTCTATGCAGTAGGATTCTTTTTAAAGAGAACCTGCCAGTTATTGGTTCCTCACTTCCACTATGAATTTGTACTGCCTCGATACAGTTTTATAGTCACAGTGGACCCGAAGAGACAGGCCAAAATAAAGCTGCTTTGGGTCTCTTTGGAAGTGTGCTGTTTAAATGATGCATGTGTCCTAAGAAGCCAGAAGCTGTGTCAAACCCACACTCCAGTCCTAAGTGCAGCTTTGGCACAGCTTCTGGCCTCTTAAGATGCATGTGTCATTTAAACAGCATATCTCTAAAGTTACCTGAAGCAGCTTTACTTTGGCCCATCTGTTCGGGCCCAGTGAAAACTAATTCCTTGTCAATTCAAGATAGTCAGGGGAACTATCCTTGAGGATAACTTACAGATAAAAATGTATAAATTCCCACCACATATATTTTATATTGTGCCTTTTCTTTAGGGAGCTCATACATGCTTCCCTCTCACACACAAAAATATTTTATGCTCAAAACATACTTGTGATAGAGGTTGCATTGTGACTAGTTCAAGATCACCCTGCAGCATGCATTACTGAGAAGGGATTTGGGCCCAAGTCTTTCCAGTCTTAGTCCAACACTCTAGTAATTACGCCAAACTGGCTCTCAACTTATTCTTACACATTATGAAGCATGGTCTAAAAAGCAGCTATTAGCTGTAACTACAGTAGACTCACTGAACTAATTTAAAACCTATTGATTTCAATATTCTAAATAGGACTAACACTGGATTTTAGTCCCAGGAATACAATCCCAACCATATTTTTCTGAGGTTCCTACCCATTTCAGTGAGACTTTTGCAGAAGAATTTGCCAGTGGGTTCTTGCAGAAGTAAGCTTAATTGTTCTACAGAAATGAAATGCAAATAATAAGATCCATTGCAAATGAATATGCTTACCTTAGGTACAAAGACTAAGCAGAGTGTGATTGTGCTACAGAATATAATGACGAGTGCCACAATGCAGAACTGTACGTTGGGCTGGTCTCGTGTGAGAAAGGAAACAGCAGCTCCAATGATGCACATGATGCCTACATTATAAACACTCATGCCAATGTATTTACTATCGTTCAGAGCTGGAATGCTCACATTTCGCGTTTCCCAAGCCAAAAAGCAACCAAACAGCTGAAATGGGAAAATAAAATAAAGTAATTATTGTAACACAGTAAGCCAAGTTAGATTTTTAAGCATTAGACATCAAAATGCCCTGTTTATAGCAGCTTATGCCTTATTCAGTTATATGAGGGAGTGCTGACAAGTTCTCGGGTTCCCAAAATCTGAGTGTAATTTTGTCACTGTAGCATGAAAAAGTACCAGCTTGAAAGATTATTGTTCTACTGAGTTTTTTTCAAATCATTGATTGGACAATATCAACAAAAAGTGTGGAATTTTCAAGTGCTAAACTCTGGGCCATCATGAAGTTCCTTTTCTTGCAGAAGAACACTCCAGAGGAAGTCCATGATGCAAACACTGAATGACAAGTGCCCCTCATACTCAACTGTAAAGACATGGTCTGCCAACTTTCAGTATGATGATTCTGAGGCCAAAGATGCAGCAAAGTGTGAGAGAACTTTCACAGTGTCAGCTCCTGAATTTGTTGAGCATGTTCATGACCTGATTTTGGCAGATTGGTGAATATCAGTTAAAACAACAATAGAAATATACTAGAAACACATTGGGGTTCTAATTCATGAGTAGTTGGCTATGCAGAAGCTGTCAGCCATTTGGGTGTTAAAATGTCTGAATGCTGACCAGAAGCAAAATCCAGTGGATACATCCAAGCTGATTTTGCAGCATTTTGGGCAATCTAGTGATAATGTTTTGGAATGACTCACTGCTGATAATGAAACTTGGTTACATCACTATAATCTGGAGACCAAACAACAGTCCTTGCAATGGCAACACTCAGGTTCTCCACAATTGAAAAAATTCAAGAGGGAAACGTCAGCAGGAAAGATCATGGGGGATAAGAAAGGCATCCCAAAGGACCAAACAGTTAATGTAGAATACTACTCTAACTTGCTGAGCTGATTAAAGGAGTCAATGACAGAAAAACAGCAAAGGAAGCTACAGAAGGGCATTCTCTTTTTGTAGGACAACGAACCTGCTCAAAGGGCTGGCAAGATGATGGATGTTTTGAATAATCTGGGGTTTGAGGGCAGAGATCATCCCCCCCCTCCAGATGTGGCTCCATCTGACTACAGGTATGCCTACACCTTATATGGGCTTGCCATACACAGGCTTGAGCTCATGCAGACAGTAAGCTCAGGGGGACAAAATGACACTCGCACATGGAACTACACGCAGGAGCAGGCCACCACTGGAATCAATAGGACTTGAGGGCCTGCGTTTTTCTGCATATGCAGGGGGTCCGGAATGGAGCCCCCGTGTATACAAAGGGACCACTGTATTTCCTGCTTCGAACCCTTAAACAAGAGTTTGAAAGGAAGGAAAATTTCAAATGTTTCCAGCAACAGAGCAATACTTCAGTGACCAGACATCAGATTTTTTTGGGGGGGGGGGAGGGTTAAAGAAACATGAGAAACAATGTGCCAAGTGCATCCAACCTCAGGGTGAATATGTGAAATAATACCATGTACGTTTCATAGCTCTAGGTCATTCCATTCTTGGTTGAGCTGAGAACATTTCAGCACCCCTTCATATGTTGGCAAAAGCAAAAAAAAAAGAAAAAAACAAAACAAAAAACAAAAAGGGACATTAGCCAGACAAAGATAAATACATTTAATTTCCACCAATTCCATACAGTACTTTTAACTCCCCCACTGAAATCAATGGGACTTAAATTTCCCTTTGAAATCAATGGGGTTTAAAATTATATATTGGTTAGATTGTGCCTAATGAAGTTTTAATTGAATAAGAATGGCTAGCCTCCTGTTTTATAGTTATGAGATCATTAGCTAGATGTATGACCTTGTAACTTTTGGGATTCTTGTTTGCAGTTAACAACCAAATATAATCTTCAAACCCTACCTTTCTAGCCTGTTCCTAATAATATCTACAACTTCCAAAATAGTACACAGCAAGTACACACACACACACCAGCTGAGATCCTTATTATTTTAATTTGTTGTCTGCCTTATTTTATTGAATGTTAACATGTACTAATATGTATTACATTTAATTTTTTTCTAGAATGTACACTATAGGCCGGTTTATTGTATCTATTTTAATTGATTGTATGTACAGCGCTGTAGAAATTTACAGTGCTATATAAATAAAGCTTAATAATAATAATCCTGTAATAATAATAATAATAATAATCCTGCATGATCAGACGTAACTACAATGACAGAGCTCTGTGGTCATAGCTACATCTGACAATGCCGCCACCCCTCAGGAAGAAAACCTGTACCTTTTCAGCCAGGCAGCACCCCCTTCTGAAAGGTTTCCAAAGTGTAGCAGATTGGGGCTCTGGGGAATGACATCTTCAGCACTCTCTCAGTTGCAGGCCATATTGTGAACAGGCAGTTGGAGAGAGCTTTCAGGGTCTCAGCTGCTTCTCTTGATGTCAGCCATGACTGGTAGAGTGCTGCAGACATCATTGCCCAGTGCCCCACTCTGCAGCACCTTGGAAACTCTTTGGTTGGGGTGCTGCTTGGCTGAAAGGCTAGTTGTTTCGCAGGGAGGGGGCACTGTTAAATGTAGCTATGGCAGCAGAGCTTTGACCATGTGGTTACGTCTGATGATGCAGGATCTCAGTTGGTGTGTGTGTGTAGCTGTAGATAATAATAATAATAATAATAATAATAATAACAACAACAACAACAACAACAACAACAACAATAATAATAATTTATATTGTCCCTCCTCTCCCAACGGATTGAAGCGGGATTACAGTCAAATTATGCAATCAATAATAATTCTAATAACAATTATTTAAAATCACAATATAAACCATATGCTATCTAAAAACAGTTAATGCAATATAAAATCTCATTGACAACCTGAGGTAGACTCCTGATCAGGAGATAGTATTTTTCTGAGGTCTATAAAATATACTTTTAGGGTGTAAGCATGGGGCAGATACATCAGTATCTGTATCAGTATGGAAACAGTATCCCAAAGTTTGAAAAAAGATGCTTGTTTGGACTACAGCTCCCAGAATTTCTTTGCCTGTATAGGCACTAGCCCTGTGGCATGGGAAGTTCAGGGAGTTTGGGCCCTAAAAGGTGACTTTTCCAAGCTCTGGAGAAAACCAGTTGGTGGGCTGTCCACCTCTGCTGTAACTTGTCAGCTGTGACTTGTGGAGGAAAAAGGGAATAGGGAGATAATCAAGGGAGTGAAACTTGTTTTCTATAGTAGCTCAGGCAGGAGGCCTCATTTATAAAAGAATTTTTAAAGTATTTAAAATATATTGGGCTAGCTCTGTTAGGTTGGCTTTATTTGAGATATCTATCAAGTGGTGTTTTTTTACACTAGCTAGATTCAGTACAGCATATGTTTGCTCAGACCACCCTACAGGCCATTTTAGATGCAATAACTGGACAGCTGGCCAAAGGCATTTAGCAGATGGTATATTGTTAGTATTCATTTTTAAAGGGACAGCCATCCTGTTTGCCAATTACTGGGGAAAGTTCTGTACATGGTTCTGCCTCATACATCCTAATTTTATTCTAACAATTCTGTTAGAGACAGCAACTAACACAAAGAGATCTATGAGGTTCATGCCTGAGTGGGAGTTTAGGCTGAGTGGGGATTTGAGCCCAGCTCTTCCTAATCCTAGCCCAACACTCTCATCATTACACCACACTGACTCTGAGCTACACTTACCATTACTTACCATGAGTAGGCCTTTGTAGGCATAAACAATGCCAAGCCAAATGGTCATATGGGAGTTTTCACAGTGCTCCAAAATGGGAAGAATAGAAATATCTCGGCCTGCAGGGTCAGG
>NC_056525.1:144340568-144472455 GCF_019175285.1 Sceloporus undulatus
CTGCAAGTGGGCAGAAAAGAAGAAAAGGAAGGACTATATTTGACATATGTTCCTCTATTTCTATGCATATGAATTAGAAATAGTGTGGTCAGGCTGGTGGCTACTAAAAAGTCACAGTAAGAAATGCAAAAGAACAGGAAGCAGGGTCTGGGTCCACGATTCACTGCCCAGATAAAGTATAAAGCAGAGATACACCTCTAAGTTTCATCAGAGTTATTTAAAAATGCACATGATGCTCTGCAAAAGTTCTAGCCCAAGTCGTTTTGCTGCCTGAGGCAAGGGACAAGATGGCACCTTGTTCCTTAAAAAGAAATGAACTAGGCAAACACTTGAACATTTAGTTCATCACCATTAAGAGATCAGCATCTACCAAGGACAGCAGGCTTAGTTTAGAAGGGGTAGAGCAAGTTCCATGGCACACATAAACCCAGCTTTCAATATTTTAATCATCTCTGCCAGCTACCCTCTATCTACTAACTGATACAGTTACCTTAGTCTTCCTAAATGGAGGCCTGCCTCAGCGTAGCCCAACTTTTCAAATTGATCTCCATGAAATAATAATACTACATTTAATCATTTTCATTTCCTACACATTTTCAAATAATTCTGTACATTTGGCCTATATTGTTATCTTCTTAATACAGGTGAGAGAGGCAGGTTTGAAATGGAAAGTGAGAGGCTGACCTGAGGATTCACAGCAAAACAGCATACCCTCCAACTATCCTCTTTGAGAAGGACAGTCCCCATTAATCCTCTTTCATGCCACTTTTCAACTACAGTACTTTGAAAATGGCCTAGTTTTGCTCTCCTTTTCCTACTTTTTCTCTTCATCCTGGGTTTACTTCAATTGCAAACTGAGTTCCAAGTGTAAAAGTAGTGTGCACTCAGTTAACTCAGCAGAGGGGAAAAGAGAGGAAGAGGCAGAGCCTTGTTCTTCTCAGCAGATGCAGGCAAAAGCAAACTGCTTCAGCCTCACCTAGCTTGCCTTTCTTCATCACTGATAACTTTGGCTGTTTTGACTATATTCTGATGTTGTTTGGCCACATGCATCCCCACCTCTGAAATGTTGGAGAGTATGAAAGAGCAAAGGGTATGTAAATAACGGCTCTGATGAAACTGAGAAGGAGATACAGTAACAACAGTAAGATCTCTCATTGCTGCAGAGGAATTAAAAGTTAGAAAGATTTATCCTTGTTGTGAACTTGCAAACACAAAGGAGGATTGCTTTTTGAAAGTTAGATCACTGGATAGCACCACTGAATCCCTCTGTTGTTTATTCTCCCTGGAAGATGCTGCTTTCTGCTTTGAGCCAGTCTAAACTGCCAAAACATGAGCTTTGGGTTTTCAGATTTGTCCTGCTCCAGCAGAGCTTTAAAACATTAAATACTTTTCAGTTGTCAGTTCCCCGAAGGAAATCCACTTTGCTCAGAAAATTCAAATCCTCACTGCTAAGAAATATTTTTAGCCACTACTGTTCATCCACACTCAGTTGAGATCCCATCGTGTAATATTCAGTTACCTGAGATTCACTTGCAATTATATCTGATGAAAAGAACAAAACTGCATTTTTAGACCAAAGTCTCATCTGCCTATCAGCTCGATGGCATCTTCTTCAACTGGACATTTGAAAACATACAACTAGAAAATGCTGCAACTATGTATTTTTAAAGCAAAGATCTCAAACATTTCAGCTTCCTTGGCTTAGATATTTCACATAATTCAAGGTTGCTGCAAAACTCAGATTTTTCTTTTAAAAAATAAATACAACACCTACAACTCTTGAAGAACATGTTTCTAAAACCGAGAAAGTTCTCAACTAACCAGTTCACCTCAGCCGTCTCCATTCCCCATGCATTAGTTAATCTATAAAACAGGCTTACAGCTCTTTCCAGTTGTATCTGTAGTCAAACAACTTCACAAGAGGAAGCATTCTTGGCTGTAGTTTACTGAGATTTGGAGATGAGACAATACTGTTAAAGCTATTTATAGAGTCCTCTCTTGTGGATGCACAATTTCCCCACAGTCACCACGAACCAATAAAAGTTCTCAACATAATATATCCATAATTTATCATTTTCTTTCATGTAGGCTTTTGTTTAAAAGACTGGTTTTTATAAGCCTGATGTATCCGGAGATAAGCGATTGTTTCATTCTTTGCTGCCTTTACACCTTCCCAATTTAACCACAGAGTTCTGCTTTAATTAGGAAATGTTAGGAAATTGAGAGGGATTTTTCTCTCCATTTGATTTATTATGTTTTATAGCAATGAAAGTGGTTGGCCTACTTTCCCCAGAACTCTTTAAATGTTATACTGTTACTTAGTACCAGTTAACTGCTACCGTGAGGAAGGTTTTGATCCTAGCTGATTGGGGCTCAGGATAGCTGTTCTTCAATAGAAATGGCTTTGGACATGGAACTGTGCTATTCTCTTTAAACAGAGTGACACTGCAATTGCACATCTGACCCAGTGGTGAGTCTCACTGAGATAAATGGGGCTTACTTTCTGGGTAGCTGTTTAGGATTGGAGAAAAGTATGTACAGGAAAGAGTAAGATTAGGATCTTAATCCTAATCCTAATCCTAATCCAGTGTTGGGATACTCATGTTGCAGACTTGAAACCTCCCTCCCTGACACCCCAAGTTCAACATGCGGCAAGAAACAGGTTTGGGGCTCACCCTCAACTGTTTCCCCAAAGCCAGTCCTTAAATGGAAGCAGTTCTATGGAAAAATGAAAATAGCATCTCTCTCCATAAATATCAGGCAGTTCCTGATATGGGCATCCTAACCATTTGCATGTTTAAGAAAGGTCACTATAGACATATCCATAGACCACCTTCAGCCAGAGAGACCTGGGGCCCTTTTATGCTACACAATTAGAGCACGATCATTCCACATTAAATGCCATGGCTCCATCCTGTGGAATCTTGGAATTTATAGTTTGGTGAGGCTCTAGAATTCTATGGCTGAGATTTATAAATAAACTGCAACTCCCAGAATTCCACAAAATGGAACCATGGCAGCTAAAGTGGAAATAGTGGCATGACTGCGTTTGGGAAAGAGCCCATAGTTCCTCTTACTTTTTCATTTAGGAGGCCCTTCCACTGAATGATCAAGCAATGGATGTCGGACACTGGCCTTTTTAAGTGTGGCCAGCAAAACATCCATAGTTACCCATTATTCCTACTATTTTACTGTCATATCATTCTAGAATGGGCAATGGATAAATATTTAGGCGTTTCAACAGGTTTTTTAAAAATAAAAATTCAAGGTGCTTACCTGGTTAATGTTAATTTCTACTGGCACTCCTGTCCCTCCCCTCAGATGGCAAAGCCTCTTTGAGCATGGGGGAGGGGCATGCCATTGTTGTTGTGTTCCTTCATATCATTTTTGGCTTATGGCTTAAGCTGAGCCTATCATGGAGTTTTTTTGGTAAGATTTGTTCAGATGGGGTTTGCCATTGCCTTCCCCTGAGGCTGAGAGTGTAACATGCCGAAGATCACCCAAAGGGTTTGATGGCTGAGTTGGGAATTGAATCCTGGTCTTCAGAGTTGTAGTCCAGCACTCAAACTACTATGCCATGCTGGCTCTCTGGGGTATCCTTTTCTTTGTTATAGAACATCTTCTTGTCTAAGGAACTTTCAGCAAAGGGAAGAAAGCAGGCTGTATACAAGGCTGGTGGGACGAGTGGCATCCCTGGGTACTTGCTGAGGTCTACATTCCAGTAAGAGATCCTAACTCCTAGTGTCCCCCACTGCTTTTTCTCTTTGTCATTGTTGGGTAGTCAGTGCCTTCTCCAAGCATGGAAACAATCAAGGAGTAGCTGCACCTTCTATTTGACTTGCAGTCTCCTTCAGCTTGAGTCCAGCAGAAGAGGCCAAGCAATGAAGCACTGCTTATTGTGGTAAGGAGATAGGCCTGCTCAAAAAAGGAGCCCCACTGAGGCTATCTTCCCCAAACTCCCTCTCCAAACTTACAAATGACACTGACTGCATGATTACCCAGAGGACCACTCAAACAATACCAATTACAGGTAAGCAACCTTTCTTTCTTTTGTGAAAAGTCTCTGGTTAATCTGGCCAGCCAAATATCCTAACATACAGTAAGAAAGAAAGAGCATTAAATAGAAGGCACTGAACCATGGTGTGGAAGTATTAGAGGGCTTCATAACCCTGACCTCTGGGGCAGGTGCTGAAAAAGTCAGTAAGATGCCTTGAACACCTGGAGGAAAGGTAAAAATAAACTAAGTTTACAGCATACCCTCCAGCTAGGGTTGCCAATTCAGGATCTGTCCAGGCTCTGAGGTTTCTGAGCCAAAACCTGAGGGATAGCTCAGGGTGATGTTATTAAACGTTATGCATTTAGCAGCAACTACTGTTGCTCACAGCTTGTCATTCACAGCAGGGGATATTTTCATGTCTGGAAAGAAATCCTAGCTAAAGAGGCTATTCCCAGATCAAAGGAAATGATGGGGTTTTTCCTGCTCATTTACTTAGGAAGACAGGGTAAAGAACATTTAATGTAGTCTACTTACTTCTAACCACAAGGTGGATACAGATAAGAGCAGAAGGTGAGCCCTGATGTCACAAGGACTAGGAGGGAAGATAACTAAGCATATATTTTGCATTGACTTCTGGAGAGACTTTGCAAGTTGTAGAAACAAATAAATTTATCCTTATAAATTGTTGCAAGCAGCTGCTCTACTAGATGAGCTGGAGATCTGCACATAGCACTTTCCTCTTATCTGGAGCCAACCAAAATGGGAAAATTTGCACCCATGTGCATGGAAATGACCTATGAAAACTGGAGAGTCTGGGCTAGGCCCTGGGATCTGATAACCCTAGCATCAGCTGTCTTGATTTGGCAGGAAACATCCCAGTTAATATTTTATCATTCCACTTTTTCAGCTGTCTTTAGAAAGTCTCACGTTTTTTCTCCTCCTCCTCTTTTCCACTTATTGCCACAAATTGGGTACAAGGTTCAAAAGCAGACTGCACTCAACTAACTTTGGGGGGGGGGGATAGGATAGGAGAGGACAGAATCTTGCTCTTTCCTGTAGACTCAGGTAAATCCAAACCATTGCAGTCTCTCCCAGCTTATTTTTCCTTCCTTGTTAATAACTTTTGCCAACTTGACCATAGTCTGATGCTGCTTGGTCATATGCATCCTAGTTTTCTTCTGTGAAATGTTGGAAGGTATACTCCAATAAACCAGTTTTTTTGTTAACTTCCCTTGAGGCAATCTCCAATACGCTTTGCCCTTCACTGCTGTCCCCAGTTCTTGCAGATTCATGCCCATGGCTTCCCTGATGGAGTCTATCCACCTAGCATGGCATCTTCCTCTCTTTTATTTTCCTTCCACTTTTCCTAGCATATGGACTTTTCTAATGAGCCGTATCTTCTCATGATTTGGCCAAAGTACAGTATGACAGTCTCAGCTTAATCATCTTAACTTCCAGTGAGCTCTCACCTAAACTGTTCTATGACCCATTTGTTTGTCTTTTAGGCTGTCCATGGGATTCTCAGCACTCTTCTCCAGCACCACATCTCCAAAATTTATTTATTTGTCCATCTTCTTAATTGTCCAGTTCTCACATTCATACATGGCAATGGGGAACACAACTGCTTGTACAATTCTGACTTTCGTGCTCAGTTGTATGTCTTTGCTCTTTAGGAGTTTTTCTCGTTCTTTCATAGCTGCCCTACCCATTCTTAGTCTTCTTCTGATTTCTTGACTGCAGTCTCCATTCTGATCAATGTTTGATCCAGGGTACAGGAACTCTTTTACTATTTCTATTTCCTCATTGTCTAGGTTGAAATTACGGATATCTTCTGTAGTCAAGATTTTTGTTTTCTTTATGTTCAGCAGTAAGCCTGCTTTTGCCAGCTTTAGTTACCTGTAAATTTGTGAATATATTTCTTCACCCAAATCATTGGTTAAAAACAGCTTTGGCATAATACATATTCTGCTGTCAATTTGACAATGGATAATTTGTGAGTAATAAACTGGAGATGGCTTTTCAACCATTTGGGCACCCTCGCAAAGTATATGCTCCTGGCCTATGGAATTCATCTACAACTCTACTTTTAGAGTGCACTCCTACGTCCTGGTGTTCTCCAGATGTTTTGCAATCCACGAGACACAGCCAGCATGGCCGATGGTCAGGAAAAGTGTGAGTTGTAGCTCAAAACAATGGGAAAGTACCAGGTTGGGGGAGGCTGGCATAGTATGTGGCATTCTGTCAAATGTCTTACTAAAATCAAGATAGATTACATTGACTTTATCTCCAAGCCTACTAGATCAGAAATGTTATTAAGGAATGGCTGTGCTTCTCTCTAGATTTCACAAATTGATTTATGACCTGTTCTCACCACTTGAAGGGTGCTGTCAGATTGCTCCCATGTCTTTAGCACTCTGGGATTACCTTATTCACACTCAAAAGTATAATTCTGTTTCCCTTCTGCAGTCCTCTAAAGCTATGTCTGTTCTTCCATGAATTTGAAGGGAAGATTATTTCTTTAATATCTGAATTTAATTTGCTTGGTCCTTTCTAATATAAAAACAATTAAGATATTTCTTTTGGCCTCCTCCATTCCCGCTCTGATGGCCAACTCTTCTTTGACTCTCATTAATATTAAATACATTTACCACCAAGCCCCAATTTGCCATCTCAGATCCTACTAAAAGGATGGAGAAAAGCAGACAGAGAGTACTATTGCTTACTTATTTTGCAAGGGGTATTTGACTTTGGGTTGCTTACTATATTGGGTTACCTATATTACAGAGAAACTGATTCTCCTATAGATGTTTAACCTATAGAATCTGTAGCTATGGATAAGAGTTAAATTAAAAAACAAAAAACAAACCACACCTAGTTATTCACCAGGAAACTCTATTTACTGTTTTTATCCTGCTCTTCCAACAGGAAACTGAGGCCAGCAAATGTGCTTCTGCCTTCTTTTATACTCTCTGGGGTGAAGCAGACAAGCCAAATGGAGTGATATCCGACTGCTCCAGTCATGATTGCTCTGGTATTGTAGCGACTGGATGCCACAGTCCTGAAGTAGGCCGCTGCCACAGTCACAAATGGGTCACTGGCAGGAGCGATTTTTTGCCACTCCTTTTCGGGCTGGTTTCAGGCTGCGTTAACCAGTCCCAGAGCGTCTTCTGGCCGCTTCAGGGGCATCATTTGAATGGCTCAATGCAGCCGGAAGGTGCTTTATTTGGCCTGTCTGCTTCAGGCCTCTGAAAGCTTAGAGATAATGGATGCTTTCACATAAGGTTTTTGTTGTGCAACCCACTCTTTTCATAAAACTGTGATTGTGGCAACCCGTTGTTCTCAAATTTGTCCTTACCTGTAAGTCTATCTGCGCTAAACACTTATATCAGATTTATACAGTACCACTTTAAATGTCATGACTCCTAAGGAATTTTTTGGGGTGGTCCTTAGAATGTTCTGCCACAGACCACTAGTGTACTCATTGCCATGCAACGCCTAGGAAGTTCCAAGTACCTGCCTATACTGCAGAAAAAAAACTGATTTAATGACTATCTTCTGGTTTTTTTGAGGGTACCTTGGTGTCTTCTAAGTAAGGTAAAGTAAGTGCCTTCTCTAAGCACTTTAAAGTTCAAACCTAATGCAAGGAGCACAGCTGGATCACTCTTATTTCCAATGACTTTGCAATATTCACACCAAACATGCCCCAGATTGCTTGACATTCATGCAGTGTTATAGCTCATAAGGATGGTCATGTGTCTTACTTTATGGGACAGTCCTCTGTGGGGCTGTCCAGCCAATGTCTGTTTTAAAGATACACTCTAAAGCCACATCACAACAGGGGCTTGACATCGCATAACAACAGTTTTCATTTGGGCAGCAGAGCAATCTTTCCCACTGTGGGGGGGGGGGGGGGGTTTCTCTTTAAATTCTACTGCTTGTTTCCAGATATTCATCTCTGCATATAGATTAGCACATGTAAATTTAATGGAAGCTGATTTCTTGTTTTGTCCTCTATTTTGGTAATCCATGCCTTCTTTTTGGGAAATGCATAGATAAGCTACCATCCCATTGCCTGTCCTTATCCTATTTTCTAAAGATCAAAGTATAACTGCTCATGCTTTTTGCACACTGATCAACAAAAGACAAGGAACTAGAAAGAAAGGCTCTCCCTTTTGATCCATTAATAATAACCTATAAAACTGGATAAAACTGCTATGGATAAAACTGCTATGAACGCATTTATTGTTGTTATGTGTCTTCAAATTGATTTGGACTTATAGCAACCTTATCTTAGCATTTTCTTCATAGGATTTATTAGGAGTCACTGTTTTCCTCTGACGCTCATGACTTACTCAAGGTCATCCAGTAGCCTTCCATGGCTGAGTGGGGATTTGAACCCTGGTCTCCCAGAGTCATAGTCCAACACTCAACCGCTTCAGCACACTGGCTCAGTAATCTTATACTGGGTGCGGTTTTAAAAATTAATTCTTATTAATTTTAGCACAAACAATATACAATCCAAGATGAAGAAAAGGATAGAAGGAAAAGAGCAGTAAAGAAAAAAAAAGGCATAAAGCTGATAAACACTAGAGCTCTGTTCTCCCAAACCTCACTGTAATAATAATTTAAAAAATCTACCATTAGCAATCCAACTTTTTAAAACAATTCTGAGAACGCTTCCATGACGAAAACGGAAGTGTTCCCCTTTAATAGCACCATCCGTGATCCCACCAGGAGGCTCCCGTCGCAGATTGATGAGGCTGGGACAATGGGAGCAGAGCGGGAGATAAGTAATATGATAAACTCCTATGAATGTCTTCCATGTGATCTCTGTCATGGGCAGAATAAGGACAGGTTTTGCTTCCATCCCGTGACTGATAATCTCTACAGTCTTTGACAAAATGCAGCCTGAAACAAAGCAGGAATCTGGGATTTGTGGCTTCAAACATGCCCAGCTGGGCGGGACATTTTTTAGACTCTTCAATTTGTGATTGTCCCAGTTTCCCAGCACATATGGCAAGCCTACCCAAAGAATATTTTCACCAAAATTAATTATCTCTAATACTTGAAATAAATAGTTCCAAGAAATATTATCCAACACTTTCCCAGAATCTAGAAAACAACACAGCCTGTTTGTCACTATGATGATCCAAAGATTCAGTAATATTAAGAACAAGTCTTACATTATTCCTCAATTGTCTGTTTTGACCCCCTACTCCTTGTGGATATTATGAGAAAGCTGTTTTCTCAATCTGTTCACCAAGAGGGTAGTAAATATCTTTCTTTTGTTAATGCCTCATGTGTATTTTCATTATGAATCACTGTAATATAGCAATTTCTCCAAGAGTCTGGCATCTAATAACTCATCACTAACATTTTTAATGAATGAAATACCTCATCTTTAAACTTCTTCTAATATGCTGTAGGTATTCCTGGTGCTTTTCCAGATTTAATTCTTTTAATCACGTCAATAAGTTTTATAGTTGTCACAGACCCATTTAGGGCTTGCTTTTGTTCCAAGCATAATTTGTCCAATTGGAGTTTATTCAAATGGTTTTCCATATTAAAAATATTATCATTGCCCCTTGCATGTAAGTCTCTGTAATATTCCTCAAAGGCTTTTAATATTTTCAAATTATACATTACCAGCTGCTCTCTCTTCATGACCTTTATGACATTTTCATTTATCCTTTCCTGTCTCAACTTATAGGAAAACCACTTCTCAAGTTTGTTTGTGAATTCCAAGTACTTTTGCTTAAGATATAATAATTCGGCATTCATTTCTTGAACTGTAAACAATGAAAACGTTTTAGAATAACGTGTTTTTTTTTAGTCTCTTTATAAAAAAAATTCTTTTGTTTTACCTCCAAATTCTGTATTTCCTCCACCAACTCCCTCTTTTTAGCTTCTTTTTCAGTTTAGAGACACATTTTATTGCTATTTCATATAAGCTTTGCTTGCATCCCAAACTATTGTGGGTTCTGTATCCTTATACAGATACAGATAATCCTCCCTAAATTCTTGTTTATACGGTAATATTTATGTATGCATGAAGTCTCCATATAAACTGCATTTGCTGTGTCTTCAGGCACATCTTGGTGAGATGGTGATCTGAAATAAAATTGGTAGAATGTTCATACTCTTTACTAAGTTGGCCATATTCTTAGAAATCCAGAACATATCTATTCTAGAAAATGGTTCATGATGCTCTGGAAAAAAATATAGACTATAGAGTTTGGTTGCAAATATCTCCAGCTGTCTATTAATCCAAAGTACTCTGTCTGTTTAAAAAAGACTCTAGCTACCTTGATGTTTTTTGTGGGTTTTTCGGGCTATGTGGCCATGTTCTAGCAGAGTTTCTTCCTGACGTTTCGCCGGCAAAGCATTCTCTGAAGATGCCAGCCACAGATGCTGGCAAAATGTTAGGAAGAAACTCTGCTAGAACATGGCTACATAGCCCGAAAAACCCACAAAAAACTATGGATGCCGGCCATGAAAGCCTTCAACTTCACATACCTTGATGTTCCTTAATTCCTTTACTGGAACATTTACTATATATACTCATGTATATGTCTAGAAATGTTAGTCAAAAAATGACTCCAAAAACCTGAGTTGACTTATCCATGGGTCAATGTAAGTACTGTACTTTACTTTAATTCTTATATGAAAAAAGGAGCCATCTCCTGATGAAAGGCAAAAGTGGCATCTGTTCTGGAAGCACTCATACCCCCTTTATATTCTCACATCCATGAAGCCTTTAGTAAAACTGTTAGGCTTGCTGGAATTTTGTAAGTTTTCTGGCACTATTTTCCTTTGCTTCATCCTTTGCATCCTTCAGTACCTAACCCTAAGTTTTACTCTCGTCTTATTCATGAGTCATATCTAAATCCATAATTTTAGCCCCAAAACTTGCCCTGAACTTATAAATGAAGTCAACTTATAGTCAAGTATATATGGTATGAATGTTACGTTCAACAGGCCCATTCCAAATTCCCAAACAAATCAGATTTTTTCAGGTCTAGTTCAGATGCCTTTCTTAACAAATTTTCACATAATTTTGATTTCTCATGATTAGGGCCATAAATGGCCATTAAAAGCATTATCTTGCCATTCTAGATAATTTCCACAATTGCGCATCTGCCTTGTCCTCTCGAAATTATCAGAGATCCTCTGTTTATGTTTGTGTGTAATCACTGTGATATTCTGAGCTCTCTTTGAATTGTTTTTCAGCAAGTTCTTTAAAATGATTTACCTGTAATCTGTAATCTTAACAAGTCCAGTTTCTTCTTTAAATTCTCATTACTTTCTGCTACTCATTTATTTCAAATTAAAATCTGGTTAGACATCTCAGATATTAAGGCTTGAATTTTAATTTTAACAGGGTAGGTTTCATCTAGCCCAGCTCTGGACATTTTTTGGTAGATGTGTTTATGATATCACATAAATTACTCTCTGAATAAATTCTGGCATCAGAGGCAATCTTTATCTCCACTTTTCTAAAATATGGCTTCCATATAGACCTTTAAGTGTTTAAATGTTGCAGACACCAATTCTATTTCTTATTTCCAATCCCACTTGCGACTTAGTTCGATCTTCCATTTTTGTAGAGCTATCCTATCAGTCTCTTACGGATCTTAATTTCACTTGGTTTCACTTTCAAATTCTTTCTCAATGGAGACTACACTTAGAATATTTACAATGCAAATTCTTTGTACTCAACTCAAGCATAAAAAATCACCAGCTGAGCAGAGGAGGTGTTCTCCATCCCTGTTCAGCATGGGCTATCCAAGGTCTTTTAATAATATTGCACATTTTTGTTTGGAGAAGCTTCTGTCCAGCTGATTTTAATGAATCCTTGTGATACTTCAGCTTTGCAGTGGAGAATGTTGCAGTTTCCAGGATGCACATTTCTATCAGACAGCTCTCCAGCCCACTCCTGATTTGTGGGATTATCTGGCAGACTGCTCTCTGCCTCTTCTTCTGTATCTTTATACACCTAAAGTGGAATCCTTCTGTAACCTATAGATAATTATAAATCCCGAAAAGCCTGGATCAGCATGCAAATCATGCTACATGGCCACCTTGGCCAGAGCCAGTAATCTGGTACTGGAACCTTAAACAAACAACCCCAAATCTCTTTTTCAAAGATTTCAATACAACCGTGCAGACGTAAGTGACTTGAACATCATAGCCAAGGACAGTATTTATATAATTGTTATACAGGGGTACCTTGGGTTACGAAATTAATTCGTTCCGCCGCCGCTGTATATAAACATTACTATGCTCACTGGCTGCCAATTTGTTTCTGGGTACAATTCAAAGCCCTATATGGGTCAGGTTCAGGCTATCTGGCAGACCGTATGTTCCTATCTGATTCTGCCAGAGCTCTAAGATCATCTGAAGAACACTGTTCTCATTCCCACCACCATTGCAAGCACAGTTGGTGGAGACATATAAGGGAGCCTTCTCAGTGGCTGCCCCTAAAGGCTAAAAACCCCTTCCCAGGGAAGGCAGAATGGTCCCTTCCTTGTTGCCCTTCTGTTGGCTGGCTAATACATTTTTATTCAGGGGCTGGGGATATTGTACTATTTTAACTGTACTGTTTTTAAGCACTTTTATCCTTTTAAACTGCATATTACAGTATTATTTTTTTGGTTTGTAACAAGATTTTAATAACTGGCATAAAGAAAAAACAACCTTTGCAAAACTGACTTTACCACTGCTTTAAATTTATATTCATTCCTTCCAGTGCAACCTTTCTAGCACATCTTCAGTGTGAAACAGTTCAGAAATATCTTAGAAATGGAACAAAGCTAAAATCCTATACCTTCTTACCTAGGTACTTTTTAGGAGACATGCCTAGGATTGCACTATATAATAAGTAGTCTAGCCTCTGGTGTTCTTTTGAGATCAGTGAATCCTCTATGCAACATTTTCCTTAAATAATTTAGGGTTTTTTCCACAGCAGATGTCACACCAGATTTCATTTAGCAAAATTCTACCGGACATATTTTCACACTGACTGACTACTCATAGCTGTCACATAAAAGAGAATATACCAAAGCTATTATCAGATTCCCCATGCCTTTAAAAAAAAGAAAGAAAGGAAAAACAGAAAGATATATCTGAAACTGGCAATAATGAACAGTAAAAATAAATGAAAACTGTTAACTTGGGGGGCAAGCATAAAATGAACGTTTGCAAGCCATGGGGTTTCTCCATGGCTCCAGTGACAAATTGTTGTAAGAAAGGATCTGATTATGCTCCATTTGTTAAGGAATGGCTGAGAAGAAGCATTGCTCTGATTAAGTTTATGCATTACCACAGTGGCACATGGGAGATGTCATGCACCAGGCAGCCCAATACACAGTCACAGACATCCCCACTGCTTTGCTGGGGAGGTAGGGGAAAGGGAGGAGGGAACAAAATCTATCTTTAGCTAGACCCCTGCTTCTGGGTTTGAAAATGACACCCTGAAAATCCATGTAACCTTTCTCATCCCCAATTATGGTGAAGTTGGATTTCAGTAATCAATTCGCATTGCTGCCCCAAAGCCAAACAAGACTCTCCCAAGACGTAGATACCCTAAGTGTATGAGTCTTTGTTTTGGGGGCCTTGGCGTGGTAATGACCAAGATGTGTGCTCTAGCAGTGTTCACAACCAAAATTAATATTCTATCTATCCACCTATGTCTGTGTTTGTTATTTCTGACAGACTATTTACCTGAAACAAGAGAGTAAACAACCACTACCACTATAACAGTTGTTGTGACTTACAAATGTTTACTTCTTTTTTCTGACTGCTTGTAATTATTCTTATTTACTGCAGGAAACCAAGTGAGTGACTATTGAGCAGTGTATTCTGATAAGATTCAATTTTTTTTAAAACCCTGGACTAGTTTATAACTTGAGAATGAAGGAGCATACACAGCACTTTTGCCTGTATTAATATATATCTCTGGCACATCTTGCTAATGCTGTGCATATCTTCCACATTCTTAGTACTGATGGTTCCAATAATAAAATGGCCTTCATTATTGCTCAAGAAATGGTACGATAAAGAAAGAACTACACTTGTCTCTTTATGTTCGTTAGGGTTAGGGGAACAAGACCCTCGTGAATATGAAAAAAACGCAAATAACAAAACCACCATGTTTTCACCTGAGATGACACCTCTCTAGGAATCTCTAGGTCCTCCAGCACAACTCTGACCATAGGACTGCACTGGAGGAGCTACAAATGCCTAGTAGAGTATTCTCTCTAGGAATCTCTAGCTCTTTCAGTGCAACATTTAGTTAAAGTTGACCACAGAGTTGCACTGGAGGACCTAAAGATTCCTAGGGAGAAGATATTAATCAAATCTGTGAATAATGAAATCTGCAAATATCCAATCTGCAAATATGGAGGGATTAATGTACTTGGAAATTCTTAGTTCAAATTTCACCTCAACCATGAAGTCATTAAGTGGGCTTAGGCAAGCCACACACCCTCCATTGCCCTGCACCCATGGAATAGGACCAATACAGGCCTACCTTAAGAAGAGCCATACTGGATCAGTCCAAAACCCCATGTAGTCCAGTTTACTGGTAACACAGTAACCACTATAAGCCCAGAAGCAAGACATCAGCAGAGTATCACTCCTCTGCTCAGGTTCCCTAGCAACTGGTATGCAGAAATGTACTGTTTCTGATTTTATATAACAAAGTGATATATAGCATACCTTCCAATGGTCCTGATTTGGTGACCAACCCAATTAATCCTCATCATTTCACTTTTCCAGCTCTTCTTAGAATATCCTAGTTTTTTTTCCTCCTCCCATTTTTCTCCTCAACTTTTTTCCATTGCTGCAAACTGAGTTCAAAGTGCAAAAGCAGGGAGGAGTGGTGAAGAGGGGCATAATCTTGCTCTTCCCAGTAGGCTCAGGCAAACCAAACAGCTTTAACCTCTCCTAGCTTGTTTGTTTTCCCTCACTTAACATTTAAGGGGACTGCATGTGGACCTCAGATTGCACCACTCTGCTTTCGAATAAAGCAAGGGATGGATGGATGGATAGACAGACAAAGTGGGGTGGTGATGTGGATTTATCTGTTGTGTTTGTGTGTTAGGATTGCCAAATTGATGTAATCCTACAGTGGTGTGCATCTAGTTATATTTGTAGGGTGGAATCTTCTAACACAGCCTATATTACGTAGCTTTGTGTATACCTAGCAAGCTAACAGATGTGCTTAGAAACCTTGGTGAATTGCAAAGATGCGAAAGAGCAGAAAGGCTGTCCTGATGTCCATCAGCCTTGTTGGTGTCCCGATGCACAATGCTACCAATGCACATTGGTCATTTTGATGGCTCTCCTATGTAGTAACAACAGTTATTTAGTGGATAAGGATATTAAAGAACTACCCAATTCTAAGTCCCCAATAGAAGCCTGGTCATTTCATTTTTATGCTGCTTTCCTCTCAGACTGGTACCCAAGACAAATAGAATCAGCTGAAAATCTGACAATAACATTTTAAACATAATTTTAAATACCCATCCTATAAAAAGTATAAAAAGTATAAAATCATTTGAAAGTATACAAAGCAATTACCCATTAAAAGCTCACTTGAACAAAAAGATCTTTGCCTACTGGCAGAAGAAAAGCAGGGAAGGGGCAGCGAATTCTGCATGGTAAGCGCAGTCATTGAGAAACCTCTCTTCTGTCTCCTTATCAAATGAGTCTGTGATGGTGTCAAGACTGAGAGACAGCTCTGCCTTGCAGAGCTTAAGACTCTGGCATGTTCATATAGACAGATTTGATCATTTAAATAGTTATAGGGACATAACTGGATGCTTCTCTGCTGAACTCCGCTTTCCACTGGCCAGTAAATGCATCAGCTTGAAATGTGTGTTAGGAGGTGAGGGAGGATGTGTTACATTGTTCCTCCTGGCAGAATATTAGGTCTTCCTTTCCCAGTATTTGTTAACTATTAAAGACACAGGGATCATGGCAACTTGCGTGTGTGTGTGTTATTCATTGGAATGTCTTCAGTGTTATGAATGCAATTCCCATATGGTAAGAGACGTCAATGCACATTTTGTGTGCCTCCCCTTTGGGACTTCCTTACAATGACAACTTGAGGACGACAAGGCTAAATTTAAGGATGGAAGTAAAATATAAAATATGGACAGCCTAAGAGTTTGAAAATATAGTGTTTATATACAACAGGCCACTGTCAGTCACTAACCCTTTTCTGATACTCTGCACGAATAACAGTAAAAAAAAAAGTAGTTAAGAATCCATTATTTCTAACTGAAAAAGAGCACTTAAGTGTAAAAATGTCTGCGCAGGCTGTTCTGCCTCAAGTGTTGTTACTGTGTTGACTTAATAGAAAACAGAAGAAAAAACATGCGATAATATATAAGTCAATATCGCTATAGTAATGTTCACCGTAACATTTCAGGCTGGTGTCTTCTCTCTTGGACAGTCAAAACAAAAGAAGCTTCACAAGGAGGCATCTGGAGACTGGCCCGATATCTGGTGGGAGGGTGGGTGTGGGAAGAAAACACTTTAGTAGGGTTTTCCTTACCCTACTTTTTCAGCATGCCTCAGCTTGACTCAGGATGAAAAAAGCACCACTTTAATTTCCTCTGAAGTGTAAAGCCCTTCCTACCAATGCCATTAATAACTAAATGCATCTGAGGAAATAGGCTCAGGTCTATGAAAGCTTGTGCTTCCAACTTCTTTCAGTTAGTCTCAAAGGTGCTGAATGATCCATTTGCACTCCAATTACCTGTGGGGCTCCCATGCATTTGAAGTCTGCATCTGCCATTTGCTCATTCGCCTCAGAGTTGTGGCATCTAGATAATTTTCCTACCTTACTTGCATGCAAACAACTCCCATAGAATTGACAGTCAGCATCTGGGCAGAACTGCTGCAGAGGGAGGCCACTGTGGATCCTGCCTGGGAGAATCTGATCTCCTCTTTCTTCCTTATTCTATTTTAACTGAAATATTTTAAAACTGTTTCAGTTTAATAACACTTACCTTAAAGATTAAAGCCAGGATCCCATTTGGGAAGTGAGGCTGGCAGAAAAAGCTCCGGTTCGTCAGATTTAGAAAGAGGGGATCACTTCCCTCCTCATGATTGCCCTCCCACCTCCACAAAGGGTATCCTTTCCAGCAATCCATGCTACTTAAAACTGTGACCTGGAGCTGTGTGTATGCACGTCTTTATGCGCATGTAGAAAAAAAGCTCCTCTTTTTGTACTCATCTTTGGCAAAATGGATCCTGGCCAAAGGCCCAACTCAGATAGCAAGTCCCGGCAGATCTAGCCAAAATGGCCAATAGTGAAGAATGACGGGAGTAGCCATTCAACAACAGTTCCACTCTTGGCCTAAATCCACCTGCTAGTTAATTAGAGTTTGTTGTTGTGTGCCTTCAAGTTGTTCCAGACTTATGGCCACCCTAAGACGCCATGACCCTGTTTTGAGCCCATAAGCAATTGAATCCAACCATCTATTTTATTTGCTTTAGCAAATTATAATGCAAGCTCCAAAATATGCTCCCTTTCAGTCTATTTTAAAACCTTTGCAGGTAGCTACATTTGATAAAAATTCTGGATTCAGAAAATGCATGATCAGCGACAGGTTCATTAGCTTGGCCTAAGTCAAACCACCTACTTTAAAAAAAGGAGGCTCTGTTACCTTTTGGTCCCATACTAGGAGAAAAGTGGGGTATAACTAAAATAAAATAATGTAAATAAAATAAATAAATCCTTAGCCATCCTTGCTGTGTTGGTAATTGTACATAATACAAAGATTTTCATTCATTCCAAATCAGTTTTTTCTTTTTTCCTCATTCCTTCAGTCTCCTCCTGTTCACAGCAGATCAAACAATGCACTGAAACTGAAATGCCACTTTCAAAACCGTTTTTAAGATTGAGAAACATGATGATTGGACATATTTTGACAGAGAATTCTCAAACGTTCAGGTGCAAGGAGTGATTAACAAGGAAGGTTCATGATATGATTTGACATCTTTGGGGGCAAAAACAATATGTATAATAAGATAATGGTGAAAGATACCCATGCTCCCAAGGTGAAGTGTTTGTTTTCTTGATTATGGGAAGCAGCTGTAATGGAAATGTTATGTCCTTAGCTAATTTGAAGGGAGCTGCAATAAAACTGGACGTTTTCCAAGCCTAAATGGAGACCCTGCATTGATTTTGGGAGAAATCAAGCCAGTCATTATGGCATAGTAACCTGAGCAACTGGACAGACTTTGAGGTTTACATGATAGTTATAGAATAATATGTACAAAATAATGTGTTATATATACTGTATTGTTTTCAGTTGGTGCATCCCTTTTTATTTTCTTCTTTGATCAACACCCATTTTCCTGATTTGCATTTCTGGTGCAGCATTGAGAAAATGATGAATGGACACCTCTTCAAAGCAGGGTCTCTTAAGAGAACTGTGGTTCCTTATGTTTCTGCCAGGAACTTGAAGGATGTTCCATAATGCCTCCTATATTCCTGTACATGTACAGCAGAAACATGGTCTTATAGAAGTTGAAGAGGTTGTTCCAGTTAGTCTCTGTGCCAAGAACATAACAGGACATTTTCACAGACATCTCTGTGCAGTAATCTCTCATTTATGTACTTGTCGAAGTATGTCACATTTTAAAACTTTTTATTTACTAAAATGGTTTATTTACTAATTTATTTATTTAGTAAATTCATTTACTAAATTGTTTAATACCTCTCATTCTTTCATGGCTCCCAAAACATTGCACAGTAGATAAAAACATTCTTTTAAAACCCATTGAAGCAATTTTAAAAACTAATTTAAATAAGCCACACTGTTAAAACAACCCCAGATGCTAACCCTAGTGCTAGTTTTAAAGACCAAAGCTATACAGAACAACATAGTCTTGGCCATCTGTCAAAAGCTCAAAAGGGGTAAATTGAACTGACTTTCTTTGGGAGAAATTTTAAACTAATGAGGCTTATGCTAAAGAGACAAAACCAGGTATGTATGCAACAGTTATGTTCCATCAGAAAGACTTTGAATCTTTCTTCTTTTTTGACCACAAGAGGGCAAGATTTAGGTACATCTATTTGAAGGTACATACACCCAAACAGACAGACACGCTTTAGGGTATATTACAGAGTAGGGAGTAAGCAGAGTAAGCAAAACCACCCCTGAGTATTCCTTGGCTAAGAAAACCCTATGAAATTCATACGGATACCATAAGTCGACAGGCATCTTCAAGGCACGCACGCGCACACACGTGTGTGTGTGTGTGTGTAAGTACAGAAGAGTACATTTTGTGACTCAGTTTTTTTTTCCTATTCAACAATCACACACAGGTTTAGTTGGGGATAAAGTGAGGGGAAAAAGAATAGTTTTAACAATACAAAATTTAGAACTGCAAGGGCCTAGTTCACCTGTGAAAGCAAACAGACAGATCTCCATGTGTGATATAGGTGCCAGGGTGAACTCCTAGCATCTTCAGTTGAAAAGGATCAGTTGGCAGGCAAAGAGAAAGGCTTTGCTCTGCCAGAGATCCTGGAACACTGCTGCCAAGAGAAAATGCTGGATTAGATAGACATTCAGTGGACAGAGAAAAATAAAATTGAAGCTGTAAGAGCCTGAAGAGGAATTCCATGATAAGGAATGAGAAAAGGCAGCACACCAGAATTGGTTTTCTATTCTTAAATGTCTTGGCTGCTCATCAAACAAAACAAAACAAAACAAAACACCCTTTGAGATTTGGGTCTCAGAAGCAAAGGAAGGTATGCAGACTCTCTGATCTGAAAATCTACTCCACAAAAGTGTTCCAGTGACTCCTTTTGGAAGAAATTCCAGCCTGTTCACTTTACTGGCTAAAATTAAAGATGCTTTAAAAGTGTTTTAAGGGGAGGGGGACTCTTCCAACACTACCAGTCTAGAATTGGGATGGTACTGGTTGCCAGCTGTGCACTTGTCCTGTGAAATAATCGCATGTGCTTCCAGTGTTGTATTCCTGTGAAGAGTTGAAACTGGGACTTTGGTCCATCATTCTGTCAGTGGCAACCATCCAGCTCCAAGGGAGTGGCAAATCTGGCACTAATCACAGCAAAAGAAGTCCCACCATATTCATATTGCTAAATCTGCTAGACAATGAGGAAATTGATATAGTTAAAGAATTCCCATATCCAGGATCAAACAATTACCAGAATAGAGACTGTCATCAAGAAATAAGAAGACTAGAAAAGGGAAGGGCAGCTATGAAAGAACTGGAGAAGATACTGAAGAGCAAAGACAGACAGGTAAAGGTAATAGGTAAAGGTAATCCCTTGACATGAATGTCTACTTGTAACTGACTGTAGAGGGCAGTGTTCATCTCCGTTACTAAACTGAAGAGCTAATGTTGTCCATGGACTGCTCTGGTGGTCATGTGGCCAGCATGATTGCACCGAATGCTGTTACCTTCCCATCAAACTGGTGCCTATTTATCTACTTGCATTTGCATGCTTTCAAACTGCTAGGTTGGAAGAAGCTGGCACTAGTGACAGGAGTTAACCACATCATACATCACTTGGGCCTCGAACTGCCAACCTTTCAATCTTAACCACTAAGCCATCACATCCTTAAGACATACAACTGAGCACTAAATTCAGAATCTTCCAGGTCATTGTATTCCCAATTAGCACGTATGAATGTGAGAGCTGGACAGTGAAGGAGGCAGACAGAAAGAAAATCAACTCATTGGAAATGTGGTGCTAGAGAAAAGTACTTAGGATACTGTGGACAGCCAAGAAGACAAAACAAATAGGGCCTTGAACAGATCAGACCAAAGCTCTCTTTGGAAGCTAAGATTGAGACTAATATACACAATATATTAAAGATAAATTTTCACTGGTAAAGTCGTAACTCGGTCCCTGGCCAAACCCAGAGCCAAGGGAAGAGTCTCTCTTGACAAAAAGCAGCTGGTGAGAAAATGTAGATCAAAGCTGATGTATCAGCATCAAAAAATGCCACCCAATCCTCTTCATAGTCTAGAAATATCTGCACCCTCCTGAGGCTGCTGAATGAAGATAGGATGGTCACAGGACAGGTAAGAGCCTCACATTGATTTCCATACTGTTGCAGAGCCCAGATCTGCTCTACTTTGGTCACATAATGAGAAAATAGCGATTCTTTGAGATGTCTCACCCCCAAGGTCGCCATGACTCGGAGTCGACTCAAGGGCACTTAACAACAACAACAACAACAACTCTGCTAAAGACTGCAACCTGTCATTTCCTAGCACTTTGAAACTTGTTTTGAATTCACTTCTGAGCTGAAATATTCATCCACAAAGCACAGAATGTTACAAACGTGACAGCATTTGATTCCTTGCAGTCAAACACTTTCTATTCCTTTGGGCATAAAAAAGGGAAGGAAAAAGGAGCCACAGGACACCTTCAAAACAAATACTTGTATTTCAGCATAAGCCGTAGCCCACTCCTTCAGATATTATCTCTTAAAGATGCCACAAGACTCCTTCCTCCTCTCCTCTCTTTTTCTACTGATACAGACTTAACATAGAAATCTTTATGTATCTTCAATTGCTGGAAGACAAGGAAAAATCTAACAAGCCCTGCATTTCCCCCCCAATATGGAGACGGAGTGAAGAACAAAGCAATCCATATTGATTTTTCTGTATGAAAAACAGCTCCCTCAGCTCCAAGACAGCACAGAGTTAACGCTGGGCCCAAGAATGGTTAACCATGTAATAAATGTTACCTCAGGAGATAATGAAGAATATCTTGGGAATCACTATGTAGTTTTAGTACTAACTTTTTTTGTTTCATTTGTCAAAGACTCCAGATAGATAGATGTGCATGAATTAAGGCATTTAAAAAACATTTAAGCAGATTCATTACTGCATCTCGGTATCAGTAAAAGCATGAGGAATGAATTATTGCTCATTGGAGCCCTTGGGCTGGTGAGTGAAGAAGGAGCTGCATATTTATATTACACATAGGTTTGGGGCAGACTAAAAGAGAGACACTGCAATAGGAATGGGAAAGGGTGAGTATGCAGCCCTTCAAGGATGATTTTGCATCCCTTATCCCCTATGAATTCCCCAGACTGCCCTTTCCCTAGCAACAAACAAACAAAAACAAATTATTACCTGGAAGCCTTCTGAAGCTGTAATTCAAATATCTGCCAGGCTTATCCTTCCACCCTCATGGGCAACGTCAGCCAACAGCACTGGGGTACACTCCCCACACAGTCAGTAACCAGTGAAGACATGGGATCTGGATACAGCTGGGTTATAGTTTTGCAGCCCAACAAAATAAAAACTATTACCCTCCCAGCTTGCAGTGGTGGCTGTTGGTGATCTAGGAAGGTGTCAGTAGTTGGTGGGGATGGTTCAAAAGAGTGAGGTTTCTTCTTATTTCCTGATTGCAAAACTAGCTGGATTATGGTTGGTATCCCCCCACCATCCCCACCAGTCATGGAAGTGTGCTCCATTCCTATCAGCTGAGGCTGTGTGTTGGGGTGTACACTACATAAAAAGCTACCGAATACCTCCTTTGTAACTAAATACATTGGCTGGTGCAATAGGAATTTACACCAGTATATGCCACAAACAGATTTTTACAACTCTAATTTACACGAGGAATGAAATCCTACCCAGAAAGCTTTGTGATAACATGCATTCACTGAATCCACACTGCACCAATTTTATTTTTATAACAAAGATATTTTAAACCCTCTCCAGAATGTAAAGTGGTCCTAGTCAAAACCTACAATTGTGAATTAATAACGGTATGGGAAGTGCAAAGAAAATGAGCATTAAATTCCCTGTTTGCTCTTGTTGCCTATAGGATAAGGAGGAAGCCTTAAGCTACGGCAATTAAGCATGCAAAAGGCTTTATTTTTATTAATAAATGTAGTATTTCTGTCACAGTTGTGAACTTCTTTATATAAAAACATAGGAGTCTCAGTAAGCAGGCTGTCATGGAAGGACTTGGCTCCTTTTCAATCCCCTTCAGGAATACCTGTCAGAATTAAAAGAGGATAATTCACCTCATCAATCTGTCAGTTTTGCTTTCCTTTTCCAGCATACATTATTTACAGAAACAGATATTTTACTTTTGTTCAGCTGCTGGGGTTTTATGATGAATGAAATATGTTGGTTTTGAGTGAAAGCGACTGCCACACCAAGTTTTTGCTGAAAGACCAAATTTTGGCTCACTGAAACAAATGCAGCCCCATCAGCCCACAGTGTGGATTCACATCCCCTCTCTTATTTTTACAGTCCCAATGGTGTGTGTGTGTGTCGGAGTAGCATAATATATACTTGATGGGCTAAACTGTGTTTGGCTTGATGGTTGACAAGTTGTACAACCATGAATTAACAGAACCTTAACCTATTAGGAGTAATGCTAACACACCATTTGGCCCACCCATTAGGTGGAGTGAAACAGCTGCCTCAGATGGTGGAGAATAGAGAGAAGTCATGGCAAAGGGTAGATTTCTGATCTCTGGCCTATACTAAGCCCCATTACAATAGACTGTTGCTTTCAGTTTAAGTAGAAGGCTCTTAGCCTTCCCATCACCAGTGTTTAAGTAAGATTCATCTGCCAGTTCAGTCAATTACTGCACACAGAATTGAGGGCTGGGGGAAGCAACCATCTTGTTCTGTTCTTCATCTCAGGCAAAACCCTAGAAGGAGCTAAATTTGTTTTGGGTTCCACATCTTAAGAAGGAATTATCAAGAACTATAGTATTTTGGGGTAAGGGCAAGGAAGCTTTGGTCTTCTAGATGTTATTATACCACAACTCCATTAAGCCTAGACAGCTTGGACAATCGGGGGGAATGTATGTAGTTGAAACATCTAGACCCCCCCAACCCCCCCCCCCACCTCTGGCACAGAAGTTCAAGACTAAAAGGCTTTTTCCAAGCAATGTCCATGTTACAGAATTCCTATGTTACAGAATTCCAGAAATAATTCTCTTTCTGGAAAGGATCAAATATGTTATCTGAAGAGTTTGTTCAGAGGGCTTTGCAATTCCTTCTTCTTTAGGTGGGCCCTGACCAATTGAATTTACCATTATTCTGAGATTCTTAATGTTGCCGTTAATTTAAGCAATAGTTTCCATTGGGGTGTTTTGTTGATTTCATTTTGTGAACTAAGGAGCTACTAATTTATAGGACATAATGTAAAGTTTAAGCAACAACAAGAAAATCAGTAACATTGCCTAAACCAGGAGTGGGAATCATGCAGCCTTGAGATGTTGCTGGACAGCAACTCCCAGTGTACCTCACCATTGGATATTATGACCAGGGCTGCTGGGACTTGGATTCCAACAATGCCTGGGAGCCCACATGATTTGCACCGCTGCCCTAGTCACACAAAAAGCTACAGACACTAACTATACCTAGGTTTGAAAAGATGCCAGCTAAAGCGCAATGTGGACTACATGCACCGGCAATTAGGTAAAAGTCGAGTGGGAACAGAAAGGCAATTAATCTTTTGTGACTTACTTATTAACATAATTTTTCAATGAAGTCAGTTTTCAAAACCAACAACTGTATTTTTTTATTATTATTTTGTGCCACCGGGGATCCTTAAGGATGCATGTATAGATTCCATATGTTGATGGACAATTAATTATAAAATATACATTCAAAACCAACAAGAACACATAACCTTTAAAAATACATTATAAGTCTGTTAATTACTCTAAGAACATTTTTTAAAGCTTGGATTGGAAGCTTAGGAAAAAGGAAATGTTTCCAGTATGCTTTTACATAGGTTAGAGTGAGTTCTTGAAGGATTGATTGTCTGACCAGTTTCATTAGCATGAGTTGTCAATGGATGCCAAATCTCATAAAATTTGTTTATTCTATTAAGATTTTTTGAGTGATGGATTTGTTAATTTGTCCAGGAGGGCTAAATTCCAAATACAAGTCAGCACTCACTTTGTGAGCCTTATTTCCTGTTTTTCATTCCAAAGTGCTGTAATCTCCTTAAGAGATGCTATTAGTTTTATTTTTTAAAAGTGATTAAATGCCTAGAATGGAACTTCAACCCGAGGACCTTTTATGATTTAAAAAGGGTACATAATTATCTTATAGAGCCAACAGAAAACAAAATACTCCTGCAATGCAAAAGTTGTATCTTATATGAAAGTACAGCCATTATTATAGCATGATAAAAAAGTGGAGAAAGAAGATGGATGGAATGGGGAAGCTGAAGTCCAGATGTATAGAAAATAGAATCACAATATTTCTCAAGGTTAACCTGGATGTAATTGTTGCAAGTCTCTTTGCTGTGTCTGTGTCACTGCAATTCCCTACAAAATGGAGAGGTAAAGAGGGGAAATTTAGTGCAGTATACACACAGGAGGAGACAGTACTTCTTCTGTACCAGTCCTCTTAACCCCAAACCCCTGTATGCTTTGAATCAAGATGTAATCAAGATGTAACTGCATTAGCTATGTTTAAAAACGGAAGCAAGCTCCTGGAAGATAAGAACATTGGATGGATGTAAGGTTTCTCTCTGCCCACTTGGTACTCTTAATTTCTCATCCCCATGTCCTTGCATGGTAGGGATTCTGCCATGTTGCATCCCATCCAGCATCCAATATTAATCCACACTTCATTTTCCTTAATTTGGTTAATTAAACATTTGCCCTTTCTCAAGTGTCCTAACACATACGGCTTAACATCTGAAGCAAAACTGCCCTGAGAGGAAGTCTCCATCAGTAATCAATACATTTCTGACAGAGATCTGAGGTGATAAATTTCAACCACTGCCTTTTGCTTAGATTCTCTGAGGAAAGATCAAACCACAGCAGGACTGGCGACTGATTAATCATTAAACCTCAGTTTTTGCCATCATGCCTGCTGGATGAGTGTTTAAAAGACTATTATCATAAACCAGTCACAGACAGTATTCATGTCTTTTCATAAAAAAAGTGAATAACATACGAAAGCAATAAGCAATAACCATGCTATTATGAAAGCAAGAAGGCTATAATGTATACCCATCCCCAGACAGAATTCAGTCTGCCTTAGAACCACTAGGTGGCATTCAGGTTCAAAGCAAGAAAGGGTTGCTAATTTAAAATACCCTACTGTTTCTTATTAGTAGAAAATGAGTGTCATAATGACAGGCATGGTGTGTATGGAAGGCAAGTCTGCAATATTAGAAGGACCTCTGGGATGTTTGTGTGTGTGACGGCATCCAAGTAGGATAACCTACCACGCACAGCTCTGGCATATCAAGGGTAGGGAAGGTGCCTTTGTTTCTCTCTCTATCTCTCACATACATACAGCGAATTTTTCAGTAAGGTTTGATGGCCTCTGCCTTCTGTAGAGACCCTCAGCTTGCCAGGACAACACCACCGCTTGGTCTGTTTACAACACTTCTGGAAATCATGCAGCCCTTCGGATGCTGTTGAACTGCAACTCCCAGCATTTTTCGCCACTGGCTAATCTGACTAAGGTTGTCGGTGCTTGCATTCCAACAACATCAGTAAGGCCTCATGGTTCCCATCTTTGATTTATACAGCTGGGCCTTTATATTCACAGATTTTTTTGGAGGGGATTGAAAATACCCGCCCCCCCCCCCCAAAAAAATCCAAAAGGCAAACCTTGATTTTGCCATTTTATATAAGGGATGCCATTTTACTATGCCATAATGGGACTTGAGCATGCACAGATTTCCTTCTTCTTGCAATGTGGCAACTGAGAGATTCTCAAAAGCCATGAAATTTAACATCCATTTGCAACACAAAAAGGTACTTCCTTTGCAATCCAGTATGTCATCCTTTGTGAGGCCACAGGCCCCTCTGTTAGGATGCTGTATTTCTCAAGAAGAAAAAAATTAGGTGATGTTGAGGTAAAACATGCCATTGTAGTCCCAATTTTAGGGGGGAAATGTTTTACCTTTGTTGGGGTAGAAACTTCAAATAGGAAGGCCCCAGTCCAATGGCTCTCTCTTTAGGATTCACCTGTTGCAGCTATAATGTGGTATCTTGAAATCCAGAAAACATTCAGGAGCAGCTATGTTGGCCATATAACAAATTCAATAACATCAAAAATCCACCAAACAGGGATGTCTTTATTTGACCAACCAAAATGCACAATAAACATTTTGCAAGCTTTTGAAGTTCCACTGGCTTCTTCATCAGGAACGGTGTTAAAAACCATACAGGAGGGGAAAAAATTGAAGATGTTAGTCATAGGCCTGCATTTTGCTGTTTTTATTCTTAGTTCAGATGGTATGGAGGGGTACATCTTGCAGGCTTGCAACATGTATATTGTCCATTTTGGTTGGCCCAATAAAAATATCACTGTCTGGTGGATTTTTGAAGTTATTAGATTTGCTATTTGGCCAACATGGCTACCCCTGAACGTTTTCTTACTTTCTAGAGATTCAAATAGTCTTTCTTTTCCTAGATCCTTCTGTGCCTTCTGTTAGGACAGAAGTGAGAGCTGCCATCAGGGTATGGCTGTGTCTTTCCCCAAAACAACATCAATACAAGGGAGCAGCTGTGAGGAGTTCCTGTCATTGAAGCTCAATATGAATATGGCAGATTTAAGATAAAACTCCAAATGAAACCTGAGCTCTTTTTGCTGAGATTTTGAGATGAACCAATCTAGAGATTATACAATATATAATCATGGTTGCAAGACTTCTGTATGCACAAAAATGGAAGGACAAGACAACCCTGATGAACAAACACTGGATATTGAAATTCTCTGACCTAGTGGAGTTGGATAAGTGGACTGCCTCACTTAGAGAGAAATCCTTGAGTAGTTTTAAGAAGAACTGAGAACCAGTTCTTAAAGATGAAACAGGGGAAATATTGTATAGTTGGAGTTGAGGATTAGTAGGATCAATAAGGAGTAGAAACTTAAAATAAGAGACTGATGGCAGAGGAAGTTAAATGCATCATGTATAACCATTAGTTAAAAAGCTGAAAGTCACTATTACCTTCCCCCTTTTTTATTTTTGTAGATTTAGTTGTGTGTTTGTAATCTTAAGTTTTTGTATGTTTAGTTTTAATTTCTGTACTATATTATATGCAGTTTTATAGTATAGAAATTTATTTTAATTTTTTTAAAATTATGAATATGGAAGTTCCCTTTCTAACACTTGAGATAACTTTGGAGCCAGTGTGGTGTACTAGTTTGAGCACTGCACTATGACTCTGGAGACCAGGGTTCGAATTCCCCCTCATCCATGGAAACCCACTGAGTGACCTTGTTCTCAGCCTCAGAGGCAGGCAAAGGCAAACTCTCTGAACAAATCTTGCTAAGAAACCCCTGTGATGGGTTCATCTCAGAGTCACTATAAGTCAGAAATGACTTGAAGGCACACAACAACAATAACAACAACAACAACAACAACAACAACAACAGCAAACTCTATGATCTCAAGAATATGTTATTCATCTGCACATATACATACCAGAGGTGGGTTTTAATTTTATTTTTCTCTTAATTCACAAATACACACACACACACACTTCTGTCCATCAAACAAATGGAAACATGCTTAGTCTGAGGTGTCACCATTTTGGTTCCATATTAATAAAGCAGGAGGCTTTATCCTTCTAATACCTTTGCTTTCCACTCTCCAATAGTTCACATATGAAAAACATGTCACATTTGTTTGGCATCTCTGCAGCTGCATATAAATGCCCCGATGTGAGTGTGGGGATGGAGCAAAGCCAAGAAATGAAAATGCGACAACTCAAATGGTTGTAATGACAACAAACAGAAACCAGACAGTCCAACAGGGGGTCATGGGGTGAAGAGGAGTGAAGGAAGCATGTGTGTGGAGGTGGCTTATGATTGTGCTTTGTTGATGTATCACTTGTGCACCAATGTCCTGAACCAATGGAGGATCACACATGCGACTCTGTGGCTGAACAAAGGGGGAGCCATGCAGTGGTATGACATCTGGGTTGATTTGGGAGGTAATTGGTTGCAGGTGGTGTGTTTGAGCGACTAACAAAATTACCCAGAAGCACAACTTGACTCCATGCCATGTGGTTGGCCCATACTTATTTGGCCAGCACTAGGAGTGGGCCATGTGGGCAGTGGGGTTTCAACCTACTTTTTTCCTGTCCAACTGTTCCACCCCAAAGAGGGAAGTGGGGTGGAGTGGGGAGGAGAGAGAAACAAGGACCTTTTAGAAGCAACTGAAAAACTGAGATACCAGGGTTAATCAAGACTGCTCCTGCCATATCAGGATAGTTGGAGGGTAAGCTGGTTATTGACACATCCAATATTTATTCACTCTGGATTAGTCTGTCTTGCAATGGTTTCCAAACTACTGACTACAACAATTAACTTAAACAGTAGCAACAACCTAAGAATGTTTGGCAGAATATTATTCTCATATCTGGTTGTACCTGAAGTTAACATCCTCTAGCATGTATTTGGATTGTTCATGGTGTATCCAACAATTACAACGTATGATACAATTTTATATTCCTTGTTATTGTTTTAAAAATGAGAGTTATGAACATATCCACAAAATCTTTTACATTGTTTCATTCTCCCTTCAAAGTCTAGGCAAGTTTATTATAGCTCTGAAAGCGGTGACACTACACTAATGTCCGCACAATTATTGCTGGAAGTCTTAATTTAAAAAGAAGTTGACTTGAGAATGAAGAGCAATCAAATTAACAGCGAACAAGCTCACATGCACTTGTGCACGCATACACCCCATCCTATATTAATACCAGGATGAAGCTCCATCTTCAGCGCACACAGTTCTTTTAAGGATGTAATCTCTTACGTAAGACTAAAGTTGTAAGCAACATTTTATGAAGTTAATGTGCATCTGTGGTTAAGATTAGGACACAAAGTGCCTGCTCTCTGAGCTTTGTTTCTAATGAAGCAAAGCTGTTGTTCCTCCCTTTCCGGAAGCCATTCACTTCCTAAACTGGACTGCAGCATTTTCACATGACTACTTCACTGTGTTCAGGAACTGCTTCAATTTGTGGTAACACCATTCAGATTTATTCTGTGGCTTTGTGCCCAAACACTTCACGTTTATGACTGTCAACTCAAGCAATATTGCATCTACTTTTGTGTAGGTCATTCAAAATCAATACACATAAAAAATGACTTGTTTGTACTATAAACATGCCAAAAAGTATGAAAAGCATATGTGTCTCTCACAAAAAGGAGAAAATACTGCTTTTGCACTAGTTTGTTGGTTGTGCTCCATGTCTTTTGCAATTCCACAAAGACAAAGAACAACTCCAGAAAGACACAGAATTCCTTGGACTTTCACTATTTGTTTTCAAAAATATTTCCTGCCATGATGGTAATGTTCCTAGACTGAAAAGTGTTTATAGGCAGTGCCTGGTAAAATCACCAAAGCCAGACAAGGATTCAGTAGATTTCCTTTCAACTTCACCAAATGTTGTTCCTTGTTCTGATCACTAAACTGGAATAAATCATGGGAAATCATGGGAAATGTTTAACTAGCATCATACAAGTTGCAAAACCTAGCCTTTCTGGGCACAGAGTATGGGTTGCTTAGGTGCAGAATGTTTTAATTTTGAACATAGCACACATACATACATACACACATTTCAATGTCCCACACAAAATGCTAGCTTAAGGGCATGGTGGGTTGCAGCAAGCAAAACCAATGCCTGCTGTCTCTGTTCCAAATTGAATTGGGTGCTTAGCTCAGAGCCAGTAATGGCAAGGTCTTACAGTGGCTGGATTTCCTAACTACTGCGAGTTCTTAGGCCATGAGATCCTGTTGGATGCCACGTGAGCTTGGGAGATCTCTCAGGAACCTTCAGTCTCATGAGATCTAGACAAGCCTATACATAGACCAGCCACATGTGACCTGGTCATTCCTCTTCTCATTTTCCCTGTTTATGCATTTCCCCAAGCTTAAATTGTCAACTGAAATGAAGTAATTGTAGAGTTGCATCTGGTTTTCAGATCATAGCTGCATAGGAGCAGTGTCATCACTGGGGGGTGCAGACTGCACTGGGTGACACCCCAGAAGGGGGAGTGATACATGCCCCCGCAATAAGGCAGGCAGGTTCACTTAAAGAAGCTGCCAAACAAACAACTGCTGGTGCTGAGGGGGGTGCATGCAGGAAAAGAGGTGAGAAGTCTGAGTGCATGCGCAGAATGTAGAGGTGATAAGGGTGCTCAACAGTCACCGGCACCCTGAGGTGCCTCTTTCTGCTCAAGCGAGTGGGTCTATTTTGGTCTCCCATGGTGTGTGGCAAAGAAGTAGAGGGCCCCGCATGGCTTTACGTAGAAGTAAAGCCATGTGGGATAGGGAGAGAGAAGACCCAGCACCTCCAATCCCTCTCCTGCATGGTTTTACTCATGTGTAAAGCCATTCAGGACAGAGAGTTTTGGCTCTGCCCCTGAAGTCCCCATGGGGTGACACCCCAGTATGGAACGCCACTGCATAGGAGTGAAAAGGAGAGGGGAGAGCTTGAAACCTAAAAGTGTCAGGATATTCTGATTGGAAGATGGGTGAGGGAAGTAGGCTACTGTGAAGGTTTGGACAACTGTGCGGGAGGGAGGCAGCATCCTCAGACTCAAGCCTAAATCATATTATATTCAATTGTGGGAGCACTGATTGGATGACCGAAATTTAATATAATATGATTTGGGCTTGAGCCTGGGGGTTCCTCCTAGAGCTTGGTCAGACCTGTTGTTCTAGAGGTTCTCCTCTTCTTTCATACAGTTTTTATTTCATTTTCTAATTTGTGTCTGTGAAGAAAGCTGTGTCCCATATTAACTGTTTGAAGACTGAATGAAACATTCATTTCCTTGTCACTGTCAAAGCATATTTAAGATTTCTAATGCAGTTGTTGTGTGTTTACTATTAACAAGGTTTTCCAGTTTCTGATCTGATTTGACTTGAGTTTATCAGTTCTGTACTATCTGAAGAAAAGTGGAAAGAGACATATGTCTAGAAATTCTATCAGCCAACATCTTATTATTCCACTGTTGCCAGCTCCTTTATTATTCCAATTTCATGTAGTTATTTAATTAGCCAGTTCTCACTCATTTTCACATTGGCAATTTATTTAATTATGTTTTGTTGTTTTTATGTTTCTTCAAGTTGCCTCTGAATTATGGAAACCCTATCATGGGTCTTCTGTAGCAAGATTTATTAAGCTGAGGTTTGCTATCATTTTCCTCTGAGGTTGAGTATGATTTGCCTCGGTCCCCCAGTGGTTTCCATGGCCAAGGGAGGATTCGAACCCTGGTCTCCCAGAGTCCTACCTCAGCACCCAGACTATTATACAGCACTGGCTTTATAATAATGCTTAAACTTGCCAAGAAAATCCAGTGACAGGTTCACCGCAGAGTCACCATAAGACGGAAACGACTTGAAAGCCCACAACAACAACAAATGTGTATTCTGTATTTCTCATTTTGCAATTACATTGTGTGCAATTTTTGTGAAATCTACGTATAATGACAGGTTTTCATTTGCTTTATCTTATTATTTACATCCTTCTCATTGATTCATTATTGTCATTGTGTATGCTTTCTAGCACTTCTTCAATATGTTTTTTGCATCAGGGGCTAGAGTTCAATAGTAAAGCACATGGTTTGCACACAGAAAATGCTTGGTTCAGTTTTTCTTTACCTAAAAGGATCTCAGTAGAGCAAAAAAGCTCCTTCCTAAATCTTGGACAATACTATTCTAGCTGAGATGCAGAATACAAACAATGAGAAAAGAGTGGCCAATAATTCAGCATTAAACAGCACTGTTTGTTTATCTACTAATGTCTTATCATGAGGCATAATGTGTCTAACTGATGAACAAATTCCCTTGATGAAGATCAGCAAAATGTGCTGGGAATGATGAATTAAATCACTTCTACACATCAGCGGCTTTCTATGCTTTCTGGTTAGAAAAAATACTTTTCTAGACTGCCCACACAGGCATCACCATGATGGGGACGTGGGGCAGTCCTGGCTTGTAGGAGCTTCCCTGGAGTTTGTGGAATACCAATTTGTTTTCTGGAACAGTCTCTTGCCATATGCAGCACTAGCGGAAGAAAACAAGCCAAACAAATGCTTCCTAGTGAATGTACTAATTAACGTTCAGGTCACAACATGACAGACAGATTCAGTGGATGGGTAATTCTAGAAGCTGTGGTGGTGGTTGCACCAAGTAAGAAATAAGCTGTTGGTGCCATTTGACAAAATCATACTTCAAACCTAATAAGCCTTATACAGTATACAGATTCATATTCTAAGTAATCACCAAAATGCAGCAGATGTAGTTTATCAATAGACAGATGTAGTTTATCAATAGACAAGAGCAAGAGAATACTTAACAAAAAATTAGTCACTCAATCAATCAATCAACCGATCATACTTATCAATTAAATGACTATAAAAATAAAGACAAGCAGACCTTTTTAGGGGACACAGCCAAAACTACTGTCTGGACATACATATATATATATATATATATATATATATATATATATATATATGTACTGTACACATCAAAAGGAAAAAAGTACAAGAGCAATTGTCATCCAAGTTGTGGATAAAGAATCGTCATTCATTCGAGTGCATGTGATATCGATTTAAATCAATCTAAAAAGAAATCAGTTGCCTGACTCAAATTTTACTCTGAATCACTGACTATAACGTATGTATTGCAGGTGTATAACTCTTTGTCAAAGACCACCTTGAATCCCACTGTGGAAGAAAGGCAAATATAAATCTTGGAAATAAATAAATAAATACATCCAAACAACTGTGTGAACTACTTCTCAGTAAACGTGTAAATCTGAGCTTCCTATTTCTTTACAATAACTCTGTCACTTTTTTGCTTAGTTTGAAGCCCCTGGTTATGTCCTCCCATGAGATAAGTGAAACTGCCATTTGAGACCTGAACATGTTAATCTGTTACTGTAGACCAGCTTTTACAGTTCATTCTCTCTTTAACTGTACCTTTTCCTCAGACAATTGTAAGCCATTCCGTAACAAAGTGGGAAATGTAAGTCTATTAGGTATTGGCTATCACTTAAAACCACTGGGCAAACTCCCCCACAGAGACTTCACATTTGATGAAAACCACAGTGTGAACTATCTCAGGGAAGTTTTCTAGAACTACTATGCTGTTACTTTTAAAAGGCAGATCCTTCTTACAAAGATAGCAGGACTCCTATTCCTGTTCCTATCCACTTTTTCCTATCCTGCACCTGGTCATCCCATTTCTAGATAGGATGCACACCACATTGTGGTCATATTGCTGTTTGTTGTTGTTAGCTGCTTTCGAGTCAGTCTCGACTCATGGCAACCCTGTGAATGAGACATCTCCAAGTCCCGCTATTCTCTACCTGCCTGCTCAGGTCCTGCAGGCTCAGGATTGAGTATATCCATCTGATTCAGTCTATCCAACCTCTCTTTCTACTTCTCTTCACCTTCCCTAGCATCATTGTCTTTTCTAATGAGTCGTGCCTTCTCATTATGTGGCTAAAGTATGACAACCTCAATTGAGTCATCTTGGCTTCCAAGGAGAGTTCAAGCTTGATCTGTTCTAGGACCCATTTCTTTGTCTTTTTAGCTGTCCATGGTATCCTCAGCACTCTTCTCTTTCACCACATCTCAAATGAATTAATTTCCTTCCTACCTGCTTTCTTCACTGTCCAGCTCTCACAGCCATTCATGGAATACAATGGATTGAACAATTCTAACTTTAATGTTCAGTTGTATATCTTTACATTTTTTGGATTTTGTCTAGTTCTTTCATAACTGACCTTCCCATTGCTAATTTCCCCCCCCTGATTTCTTGACTGCAGTCTCCGTTCTGATCAATGTTTGATCCATGGTATGGGAAATCTTAAACTATTTTGATTTCCTTGGTATTTAGGTTGAATTTATGTAAATCCTCTGTGGTCATTGTTTTTGTTTTCTGTTTAACATATTAGGACAGCCCAAAAGGCACAATACATACTTCTTCAACAGGTAAAGCTTATTTCTTATTAAAAAAGGCCATAGGGGAAGGAAAGGGAGGGAAAGGTTGTTACAGTCACCAAGTTCACATATTTCATTGAGATGGTATGAAGGAAGCATCTATCTGGAATATAAAGAAAAATTTGTCTCTATGGATATACAGTCACTGTGAACAAAAGCTAAAAAAGAGAGGGAATAAAATGTTGGTTCTTCATTTATAACATAAAGAACTACCCTGGGATGAAAGTAAATCAGCAATTCCTAAGCTGGCCCACCAAGCTGTCATAGAGAAAAGTCCTCTTTCAAAAACTCTGTTGTTCCCTTTCTTATAAGATTACTTAATTTATCAATCTGCAAGATCATTGAGATTTATAAGTCATTCTTCTTGAGAGGAAATGACTGAGTCCTTCCAATATTGTGAATACAACAGTCTGGTTGCTGTTATAACTGTATAATCTTCCCATTCTTCTTTTCCATTTGTTCTTCCAAAATTCCAAGAAGAAACCATTCAGGTCTCAACTGAACATTAAATTTTAGGGTATCTCCCAAACCATTATGTACCCTAGTACCATGTATAGATGTGAGAGCTGGACAGGAAGAAAATCAATTCATTTGAGATTTGGTGTTAGATAAGAGCTCTGAGAACACCGTGGGCAGACAGACAAAAAGACAAAAAATGGGTCCTAGAACAAATCAAGCCTACAATTTCCCTGGAAGCCAAGATAACTAAACCGAGGCTGTCATTAGAAAAGGCAATAATGCTAGGAAATGTAGGGAGCAGTAGAAAAAGAGGAAGACCCCACACTAGATGACTAGACTCAATTAGGGAGGTCATGGGCCTGAATCTGGAGGACCTGAGCGGAGAGGTTGAGAATAGGGGGTCGTGAAGATGCCTCATTCACAGAGTCGCCATGAATCAAAGTTGACTGGAAGGCAGCCAACAACAACAAAATCTATCACAATTCAGAACAGCGGATCTCATAAAAATCTTACCGTGCCCTATGTGTGGCCTTTTGCACAGTAGAGCATTCTGTTTTGTTTTGTTTCATTGCTTTCTCCTGTTGTTGCTACATGAGGAATGTGGTTACAGACATTATCAGCTTAGATTTTTACTTAACTTGTCAATGACATGTTACAAGAGAAGCAAATTCATTCTTAAACTTGGAGCCATGACATGCCTATATTGCAAACATGTGTTTTTGTCTAAAGGTCTGAGCTCCCTACCTTGGTCTTAAAACATACTGTCTTCTCCTGTAAAAGCTAGACACATCCCTGCTCAAACTTTGCACCATTGCCATCTCCATCCAAGCTTGTTCAAAGCGCAATATTGTACTTGCGTAGTGATTCTGCACAATAGAAAGCCCTAGTGAAAATGCCATCAATTACATAGAATCAGATCTTGGGATTCTCTTTAACTGTAATAGACAGTTTACATGTACATTCATTGAACTGGAGGAAAATTCAAAGTCAGTCACCAAAGGCAGTGATTAGCAAAGCCTGCAGCAATCCCTTACCTAATATCACAACATGAGGGCATGTTGAGCCCTCCACAGTTACCTCCATAGACTTGTCCCAGTAGTTTTTCAAAAAGTGACCACATTATCTGAGGATTCTGGGACTTGTCTAAAAAAGAAAACTCCACTAATTATGAATCTCAGCTATGTTGAGACTAATTTTTAACTAGAGATGTGATGGACTGAATCACACTTTCTACATACAAAGTATGTTCTCTACCATGGAGCCATGAGACAAGAATTATTTTGTTGGAGTTGGACCAGGATCCATTCAGTCCAGGATTTTGTTTCCAACAATGGCTAATCCGGTATCATTAGAAAGTGTATAAGGAGGGGATGCTGTTAACAGAGCACTGCCCCTAATGGTTTTTCCCCAGCTTCCAGTCCTCATGGTATATCACCTATATTTAGTAAATGACTGGGGAGAGATCACGCTCTTTCCTAAGGGTCCTAGGACACTGTGTACACCTCTATGTTGTACACTATGTACAACATAGAATCTGTGGCATCCAGAAACAGATTTATAAAACATATCTTCCCTAAAGTGAAAATAGCCTACCAGAGACTAAGCTGCGGAAAATTTGTAAACTGGAAGAGAGTTTGATTCTTTTATACTTTTACTTTAAGGATACCATGTCATCACAAACAGTTTTCAGTGATATATGTGTGCATGAAGTCTTGTGCAGTTTTAGTAAAACTGCTGAAATACTTTGAACACAAAAAAGAGATAATGTGTCTGTGTTATGTCATGTTATTTTTCATAACTTGGTGTCTTGGTTCTTGCTCAATATATTTATTTGGTTAACACTGCACATACAAAACATGATGACTGGGTAACTATGTACCTACCTAGTCACCTCAATTGCCATTTTTTGCATGCAAAGGTGAAAGCAAATGGCACTACTATGAAGGCATCAAAGCCTTTGGATTCTTCTAGCTGCTACTGCATCTAGGTCTGTTTATAAGACCAGCTGTCCTACAATAACCAACCATGGTCTTACTTGAATTTTTGAATTCTGTATAGCTTGAACATGTGAACACAAAATCAAAAGTATCCGTGACAGTCTCACCTCTTTTCACCCTCCGCTAAGCCATATAAGCCACTGATTTTCAATGTTTTTGCCTTCAGTGGATCCTCCCCCCTGCCACCATTAGTATCTCACAAGGGAATACAAGTGCTTCTCACAGAACCTTTGCACATTGCCACAGATCCTAGCATAGTGGGCTAGGATATATAACACACTTTTTTTTGCAGAGCACTGGCTATGCCTGTTGGGAACATTTGTCACCTCAAAACAGCTAATCTAAAATATTTACATATCCTACAGATTGGAGTTGGCAGATGTTTTCTTGATAGTTGGCTTGCTGCTACTGATCTTCTAGCAGAGAAACATGACAGTTCTCAGAATATTTGATCAAAAATCAGTTTTGTGCACTTGCAGACTGTATGGATGAATGTTTCCTTTCCCACAAAGAAACACTGCACAATAATATATAATTAACTCTAGACTATTGTAGACAATAGGACACTCTGACATTATAATTTTTTGTAGACAAGATTATTCCATAATACTCATAGTATAACAATCCTAACATAATAAACTGTCTTAATGGCAAGAACAAATCCTAACCCAATCCTAGTTCTCTAGGGTGAGATCAGCCAACAGCCATTGGGTTAATTCTACTGAATTGCTTCTCTTCGGCTGGTATCACTAATTCCCTTTGGAAAGAATCTTTGTACAGAACAATCAGTCAACCTCTCTACAAGAAAAACAGATTATATTACTCAGGAGGAGTATTAATATACTAGTTGAAGGCCTCAGTCCTAAAAATACTGACCCTCTGCAACAGAAAAGTCAGTGTGCCTCAGGGCTTTTAAGATTATCAGCCTAAAGCTTTTTATTGGTAGGAAATCCAATATTTAGGGGGGCATGACCGATAACACAACTAGCAATTATAGTAAGGCCAATTCAAAGAGGCAGATTTGTGCTTGGTACTATGAATTGTTGTTGGTCAATTGACTCAATTCAGAAATTAAGCCTTTGGCTTAACACAGTCCAGTCCAACTGACATGAAACCTAAGAGCAAATAACCACACTTGATTTGTGTGTGTATGTGTGTATCTTGCAAACTCTCTTCTTCCTTTGCTCCCCTCTCTCTTTCTCATTACCTTCTAAAGATGAGACCTGATCTTTTAAAAATCACATGCATGTGCTAATTTTTAAAGTACTGTGAATACTGATAAATAGTATGTTCTTCTGTGGCTTCAAGATGGATTAACATGGGCGAGCAAGGATTTGAACCCTGGTCTCCACAGCTCCTCATATCACTATACCATACTGGCTCTCTGATAAATAATCTATGGACAAATAAATATATATGTATGCATATCCAACCTTACAATAACTGCACTGCCAAGGACCACAAGCTGTCAGAAGAAACCTTCCTTTTAATTCTGTCTTTTTATTCACCATCAGCTGTCAATAAGTGGCAGACCCTGTCATTCAAAAAACACCTGAAGTAGCTGATGATAATGACAATGGTGATGATGATTAAAATGTCTTAGACATATTTTACTAAAAAAAACCCCACAGCAATAACTAACGTATGTACTGTATATAAAAATAAAAATAAAATCATAAGATATAATATTGTTGTTGTGTGCCTTCAAGTAATTTCTGATTCATGGGGATCCTAAGGTGAATGTATCACAGGGTTTTCTCAGCAAGATTTGTTCAGAGGGGATTTATCGTTTGTCTACCCCTGTGGCTGAGAGAATGTGACTTGCCCAATGTCACCCAGTGGGTGACCATGGCTGAGCAGGGAATGAAACCCTGCTCTCTAAAGTCATGTTGCAACACTCAAACCACTACAGCATGGCGGCACTGTAGAAATAAAATTTGCACATGTTCATATATATGTAGAAATAGAAATTCTGGAAATAATTGGTATGATTTAACAATGAATACAATAAATCTAACCGTAACAGTGAGAGATTATTTTTATGTTAAAAACTATCAGAGAGAAAAGCATAAGAGGTCCCTACTCCTTCAGTGCTCTACTGGAGACTGAAGCCAGAGCAGCTGCTTTGCAGAACAAAAGAGAGGATAGAAGAAAAACAATCACCAAATGCAGAAAAGGGCAGAAGTGTTTAATTTCTCACTCAAGAATGCATCAGGTATAGTGGTTTGAGCACTGGACTATGACTCTGGAGAATAGGGTTCGACCCACCTCAGCCATGTAAACCCTATGTGTGACCTTGGGCAAGTCACATTCTCTCAGCCTCAGAGGATGGCAATGGCAAAGTCCCTCTGGAAAAACTTGCCAGGAAAACCCCATGTAGGGTTGCCTAAAGGTCACTATGAGTCAGAAATGACATGAAGGCACACAACAACCACCATGTGGACAATGGGACATGAGAAGCCACAGGGAGTAACAGGTGGGGGTCTGAACTGGGTGACACCATAAGGCAGGGTGACACCACTGCTCCTCAAATGTCTGCCTTTTTGCAGGAATGGGCTATGGCTTCCATCTGCATAAGTGGGACAAGGCTCAGTGGGCAAAGAAAGGAGAGGCCCTAGGTTATTAAAAAAATTTTTTTACTCTTTAAAAATATTCTTTAAAAACATCCCATCTTACCAAATGTTCATGCTAATCACACAAAATTATGCAAATATAAATGCATTTAGATTGTGCTTATGGTATTGTAATGTAAAGGTATAATTTTAACTTTGCTAGTTGTTTATATGAGAGCCAGGGTGACGTAGTTGTTTGAGTATTGGCTCTAGACTATGACTCTAGAGACGAAGGTTCGATTCCCAGCTCAGCCAAGCAAGTCACATGCTCTCAGCCTCAGGAAAAGGCAATGGTAAACCTCCTCTGAACAAATCTTGCCAAGAAAACACCATTATAGGCTTGCTTTAGGGTCACGGTAAGTCAGAAATGACTTGAAGGCACACAACAACAACATCAAATTATTTATGTCTATTACCATTGAATTCAGTGATACATAGGAATTACGATTTGCGAGTAACATTAGTACAAAAAACATTACTAAGCATTCTGTATGGTGTGGTATGGGTGGAGATCAATGGGGGATGACACCCACTGGGTGATGCCAACCCTAGTGACAGCGCTGACAAGCTAACAGAGTGGTCTCACATTGGCCTCATCTCAGGAACCCTAACAAGGAAAGTGAAGGAGATACTAGGGTGTTACTGGTGGTTAATAGCCAGTGCAGACAGGGTAAACTATGGAAACCAATCCTGGATATATGTTGCAAAATGGAGATGGGAGGAAAGGAGCTGAATATTTGAGAACAGGTCCCTGTATCTATTGGTAGCTAAGTATATGCAGCTCCTTGATGAATGAATAGAATACCTTTCTGCACTACACTGATCTGTCATGTGACCCCCCCCCCTTAAATTTAAACAACAACATTAAAATCATGATCAACCTTTGTGGTTGTGGAGGCCCTTCAGACAGTGACAGTGGAAAAAATAGATGATATATATGTAGTTTCAGTGATGAGCACAAGGAAGATTCATTCAGAAAACATCTTCACAAAGTCAACATAATTAAAGGAGAATGCATTCCAAGTTGTCAAGGCCTTATAGGAGTTTATCACACGGGGACCTCTGTGCTTCCATCCTGAAAATGATCAAAAGCGTCTGCATCCCGAAAAAACTTTTTTCAGCATGCACACAGAAGCAATAGTTGCATCACCAGAAGTGATGCGCAAATATTTCATTTCCAAGTGCATACACACACAAGTGCCAGAGAGAAGAGAAAACGGGGAGGAAAGCACTCACTGTTTGCCCCAGAAAGTTTTTCAGAGAAAGCTGAAGTGTCTGATTGCTAACAACACAAACCACTCACACACACACACACACACACGTGCCAGGAAGAAGGGAAAACAGGGAGGAAAGCATGCACTCTTTGCCCCAGAAGGTTTTTCAGAGAAAGGCTGAAGTGTCCAGTTGCAAACTCCCATAAAACAACACAAACCACTCACAAACTCACACACACGCCAGAGAGAAGGGAAAACGGGGAGGAAAGCACTCTTTGCCACAGAAGCTGTTTTATTAAACTGGGCATGACGAAACCCAGAAACAAACTCGTCACAAAGAATCATGGGAAATCTGGCAACAAGTAAAATGCCATGGATAAACCTCAAATAGCTTTCACACTACAGCAATTGTGCAAAAAAAAAAAAGCGATATGAGTGAAAGAGAAATGAATTCACAGTATTTTCCTGATAATGCCTACTAGCTGGTTCCTGCCTCTTTCTTGTCAGATTCTGAGCGGATTGCTCACAGCGTCATATGAAAACCATTCATGCAATTGTGCCTAATAAGCTAGATCTATGCGGGATCTAACCCGTTTAAACTTCCAATTTTCCCAGTGTGATAAACTCCATAGTTAAGTATGAGGAAAGAAAAGCAGTCATGTTGAAATCAATGTAAGGAATTCAAAGAACGTCAGAGAAGAATGTCACACATTTTTTAACCAAGAAAAGACTCCTCTCAAGAAAATCAGGAGGCAATAGCTGAAGATAGATTTAACACAGTATTTCCCATCACTGAAGTTATACAAGACTGTGAAAAGACTGTGATCCAAGGTGTCTCCCAAAACAATAAAAAATTAAAAACAATGAAAATCCCCACATTAGCTGGGAATGGCTAGCAATACCTCTGTACGTTTTAGAAAACATAAATTAATGTGTCGGATATTAAAATGGTTTAATGGTTTGCTGATATAAATAGAAAGCAAATATCATATACACTTGAGGGTGGGGATAAAGCGTTACAGCTGGTACTGGTAACTACCAGAAAATAGCCAGGACAACAGAAATGTAGTTTAGTTGTTGTTTAGACAACACAGAATTACAGCAACAAATGACAACAACAACAACAACAACAATAATAATAATAATAATAATAATTTGTATTTCCTGCCTCTCCCTACGAATCGAGGTGGGATCCCAACAGATATAAAACACAGTAGCATAAAAACATAATAAAGCATAACAACCCCAACCCTCCCACCATTGACAGTTAAAATTACATCCATAAATTACTCTAAAAATAAGCAGAGCAGAGTGGATGAATTGAAACAAATGAGACATACTTGTTTCTTCATTCCTTCTTTAGGAGGTTAGTCAGGGAAGGCCTGCCGGAAAAGCTCCATCTTAACATTCTCCCACCTGTCAGCACTGCTTTTGTGCTTGTTAGTGTAACCTATGGGTCCATTATATATATAGTTCCCAAGTCGGGCTGCCTGGGCTGCCACTTATGTCCCTGATGATGCACAGATGATTGACATGCATTTTGATGTGGCGCAAACTAGTGGGGATGACAATCATGCAAAAAAAGAAGCAACTACAAGAGGATAATGAAAAGATCCACTTTCGTAGTGGAAACAATGGACCTTTTGGAATCGATTTACTGTACTAACATAGAGCAAAGGCGAATTGCAAACCAGCTTAAATGTAAGTGGGAATGAGCCCTTAGACATGTAAAGCGACATATAGAAAAAACCATCTCAGTTTGAAAACATATCCAGGAAATTCTGCCAAGGTTACAAGTTTATACTGAGAGTCCAGCTCTCACTTTCAAAGGATTTCAAAGGAAAGTAGAACCAGTGAAAAATGCATATATAAATCCAAGAAGAATTGGGGGAAAGCAAATAACTGTTAAAAAGCTTGAGCACTTACATACTTCCTACCTCCCTTCTAAAGATTTTGAAGTTTTACTGTGGGTACAAATTTATGTTTTAAGACAGAAGCATTTTTGATACAACAGATGAATAAAAAGCCAAACAATATTCTTTGCTTTAGCTTGAAACTCAGTCAGAACAAAGAAGAAAATATCAGCTAGGTATTCTTTGAGAAGGTTTCTGTTAACTATCAGACCTATCCCAGTATTTATCACTAATGAATGTCAGCACTGTCAATATCCAGCAAAACAGGGAATGTGGAATCTTAAAGCAGCATTTCTTATCAATACCAGAATAAATCTAACCAATCTGGTGAAAGATTTTCTTTAGCAAATGGTCACTTATTGATAATATTTACCTTCACTATCTAATGAAATGGATCAACTTGCCAAAATGGTGTTTGATAAGTAAATATTTAACAGGTTTCTGTGTGCACATTTTAAATTTGCTTCATAGCTGTGAATAAAAGGTGACCTGATAGCAAGGAGCTTGATTTTCTTTTTCTTCTCCTGTGTCACTAAACAGTATTTCCCCCATTTCACAGATGGCCCACATTTTCTCTTACCAGGCCTGAATCATGAACACATTGGAAAATTTACCATAGTAACCAATTATGCTCACCTCTGTGATTAATAAATAAAGGGATCAGTTCCCTTTCTGAGGCAATATGTATAGCCTTTTGCCATGAGGCAGATGGGTTCTGGAGTCCTTGTTAGTATCATGATAAAATGTTAACAGATAGTTCCATAGAAAGAGTTAATTTGTACTCAGTGGCTTTGTTAAATATGTTCTGAATTAGCTTGATAGACTGAGGCTGGAAAAATATAGGAGGAGCTTTCCATTGTTATTAATCTGCTCGAAGTTTTTGTAGTTTTTGTAGCTAATGGGGAGGATGGGTCATGCATGCACACTTTTCTTTGTTCAAATGTACATTTTATAACCCTTGGAAATGCATCTTGCAAGTGCTTCACCTTGGTAGGAGTGCACCTCAGTCCAGAGGATCTCCATAGAGAATTGATTGCCAGTCTAGGCGGAATTAGTTGTTTAGAGACCCAAGCTACACAGTATTCTACTCAGGAAATGAAAAGACATGAAGAAATTGGATGGCCTTCATACTAAGAGAAAGCAGTCCAAGCATAAAATGCAAAATCAGACATAATCATATCAATAAGGCTCCATGGAAAACCTATATAGATAGCACTATAATTCAAGTATATCCACCAAACCCAGAGGCAGAAGAGGAAGAAATTGAGAGATTCCGTGAAGGAATCCAGGAAGAAATTGATAACAACACAGGATACCAAGCTGATCACATCCGAGTTGAATGCCAAAGTAGGAAGCAAAGAAAAATAAAAAACAGTAGGCAGATTTGGATTAGGCAAAAGAAATGAAGTCTGATTAATGTTTGTGAGAACAACAACCTATCCATTGCAAACACCACTTTCATCAGAAAGACTATACATGTGGATATCACTAGATGGCCAACACTAAAACCAAATAGATTATATAATTGGAAGCAAAAGATGGAGAAGCTCCATTCTGGTGGCCAAGATTAGAAAATCAGCATGTGTTTTATAGACTATAGCAAAGTCTTTGACTGCATAGATCATGAAATGCTATGGAATGCCCTTAAAAACATGGGAATGCCAACACATCTGATAGTCCTGGTGAGGAATCTTTACTTAGGACATGAGGCTACTGTTAAAACAGAACACAGAGAAACAGAATTGTTCCCAACTGGCAAAGGGATCAGACAAGGCTGCATCCTTTCACCCTAACTGTTCAACCTACATGCAGAACATATTATATGAAGATGAGGCTTGGACACAGAAGAAGGAGAAATGAAAATAGGACCAAATATGTAGATGCCACCATACTACTAGCAGAAAACATCACAGACTACTAAGGAAGATCAAGTAAAAAAGTACAAAGGTAGGTTTATGGCTGAGCATAAAGAAAACAAAAATAATGACCATGGAGTATCTATACAAATTCAACCTAGACAACATAGAAATAGAAATACAGTGTGCCCTTGCCTTACATGGGGGATGCGTTCTGGACCCCTCCACGTAAGGCAAAAACTGCGTATGCTTGGGCCCATTGAAAATAATGGGACTCGTGCATTATGTGCGGGCCGGTGTGTGTGCCATGGGCGCGTGCACCATTGCAACCCCACCAGTGCAGCTTTCAGCATAAGCTGAAAGCTGCGTAAAAGGCATCCACGTATGACACAGGTGCACTGTAGTACAATTCATTGATACAAAGGGCTGAGTATCTCACTCTCCGCCCACATCTATCTATCTATCCATCCATCCATCCATCCATCCTTTTTCACATCTGGGACTCCACGTGACTTACAAACATCAAAATATTTATGAAGACATAGCTTTTCTGAGGAGTAGCAAAGGAGTCCTTGATTACTGTGTTACCTCATTTATTTTCCTAATTAATTGAGTTATTTTACTATCTTAATTACAACCTTAGAAGGTTGGTAACATTAAACCACATATAAATAGACTGTGAACTTCCAGTGTTCACAATATTTATGTTGTGGTTTGTTTAAAAACAATTTAAACATTCACTTATTTATCTGAAAAGTGTTTAATATTGTTCCATATTTCCTTCTAATGTAAATTATTCTGATGTTTTGACTGAGCATAAAATTTTATAAATACAATAAAATAAAAGTGTTAAGTAAATCATAATTGGTAAACCTCCTCTCCCTTTCCCAATGTCTAGTTTCATTGTCTTTCCCATCAGATGTGCCATTTCAGATTTTGGTGGACAGGAGGAAAGGAGATTTCAGACATTAACAGCAAGTTTCAAGATTAAATGGCAGTATCCGTTTATTTGTTTTTCAAAAGCATTTGTTGAAGTTTATTTTAATATTATAATATAATCAACATAAGTCAAAGAGTCATATTATGCAAATGGAACTGAGTCTTTGGCATACAGAACTGTCATATAAACTCATTTTACTGACCTATATCTAACTGTTAATTCCAGTAGACCAGACCCACTAAATAAGGGAGGATATGTAAATGTTGATATGACAAGACAGAGGCAGGGTCTACCCACTCTTTGGATTAAGCTATTACAGACCTTTGAAGGTTGGAAAAGGGGGGCAGAGGGAGAGGAAGAATAAAAAATAACTTGGCAATTAAACGGACACTTGGTTGGAGGTATGGCCATTGGAGGAAGAGGGAGGATGAAAAATGAGTAGGTTAGAGATCAGGGAGAGTGAAGGAAAGATATAACAGTGATAAAAACTGATTAGCCAGCCTAGTTTGGTTTATGTTATAGAGACATTTTATAACAACACTCTCTTCTTGTGTCTGTTTAACCTCTGCCAGAGCTGAGACTTACAGTTGGATTTCGTTGGTAGGTAAAGGCATTGCTTCTACAGGAAAATCAAAAATGATCTAAAACAAGGGGAAGGACTAATGGGTAAAAAAAATCCATTCTCTTCCTCTCCAATAACAGAAATGTAAATAATAAGACTGCATACGTAACCCATATTGTTATCTGAGTCATTATTAAGAGTTGGATGTAACTGGAGTACAGGAAGCCCCTGCTTTTCAGTGCCTCCCTTTTTGACAACTTGTTCTTTTGACACTTGCATATTACAGACGAATACCATTAATTCAATGAAGGGGCCACTTTGCAATCAGTTCTTATTACCTATGACATTTGCTTGGGACTGAGCAATCCCAAGACTTGGCCACAGAAAGAATGGACCAATTTGCATGTGTTGAATGAACACGTTCGAATCAGCTCTTTTTCTTATGGAGACTTACTTTGGACTGGTCACATTCATCTGCGTGTACTGTTTGCAAAGTGAGATGACAGGGGGGAAAGCCTATGCAGGCTTGGAGCTTCCCCGCTTCCTCTCAGCTTACTTTGCAAACAGCGTGTGTGCACTTGTGAACAGTCCAAAGTGAACCTCCATAGCAGTCCAAAGCAAGTGCTGCTTTTCCTCTTTCTCTCGGTGTTCAGTATGTCGTTCTCTTTATTTTTTTTATCTATTTTTTATTTAGGTATTTATACCCCGCCCTTCAGCCCTAATGGCTCTCAGGGCGGCTTACAATATTATTTTTAATCAGACAGTTCCCTGCCCTCAGGCTTACAATCTAAAAGACACTAAACAAAAGGAGAAGGGAATGATGGAGGGAAAGGGGATGAGGTCCAGTGGTTCTTCTCTCCCTCTAAGGCCTGGACCAAAGCAGATGGATTGGAGGGAGGGCTCTTCCTTCTTCTAGGCTAGTCCTGATGGAGCTGGACTTGCCTGGCAAACTCCCTCTCAGGCCGGCGGATGGCAGTTGTGGAGGGCGGAGTCTCCTTCCTTCAGGCTTAGTCCTGATGGAGCTGGACTTGCCTGGCCAGAGATTGTGGGGAATGCATCTCTCACAGTATTACTGTATTGCATTACCTTGCGGGGCGTTTTGTGTTACTTTAATATATATAGTTTGTTTAGTTTTTGCACACATTCAAAAGTGATATAGAGTATGTTATTTATGTTTTTCGGCAGCCAAAATACAATACCAATTCCACTTTCTGACAGTTCTCCGGTTCTTAACCCATCAGATAAGCGGGGGCTTCTTGTACACTGTAAAATTATTACCTGTTTGCTCCCAACAGAAGGCAAATCAATTGCTCTTTCCCTTTCTCTCCTCAATTACAGTAAACAGACCATGCTCAGTCGACTTTCCCCACTCCCAGAAGGCTTGTCACCAGGGATGTAAAGGTTGGTTTTGTTGTTGTTGTTGTTCCGAGGAATAGAATTGATCTCTTTTTAAATATTACAGCCACTCAAGAGGACCAAAGAAGACACCAACAGCGTGGAAAGAACTGTGAGATACATCTCAGAGACTTATTCTTTGAACCTTATGTTTATATTAACACATAAATTATGGTATTGTTAAATACAGCCAGTGGCTTGTTGAAGACATAATCTTTTTTTTTAAAAAAAAAAATAGTGAAACATGCAAAGAAGGTGATTAATTGTTGGGAATTATTTGTTGTTTGTGTTTGTATGGAGGGCAAATGTTAATGCAACCATGGATGGGAGATCCACTATCTCATTGAAATGAACCCAGTCTAACTATTACTGAATAGTGTGTAACACCTATGTTCACACCTGTAAGTAAGCTGATAGAGAACATTTGAACTTTTGCAGGATGTATTCAATTTGAATATGTTGCAGAATTGGAGATACAAGTAGGTCTTGTGAGGGGTAGTGATCTTGTGTTAAAAAGCAATATCACATTTCTGGATATCAAAAATGGATTTCTGCCATCATCTGCATCGGGACACATTCAAAATACCAATTGGATTAACTTCCCACAGAACATGTCTTGCTGCCACTGAAGTTAAATGCTGTTCTGGAAAGAAGTTAGCTAAGTTGCCATTTCAACTTGATCACTGAAATATGCCTCTGGCTGGATGGATGGATAGACTAAACTGGTGATCTTTAAGGGAATGGGAAACAAATGAAGCAGCTATAATTCTTCCTCATTTCTCATTAAGTCAGGAAAGTTAATTATTCCACAGATGGCAGGATGGCAAATGGGACTGATGCAGCCAGCTTGCCTAGAAAGCAGAATCTTTCACAACATATGCAGTGAAATGAGACAGAAAGAAAAACTTGGCAAAAATACATTTCAGTTTCCGCATTGACTCAGACAAGAAGGTCAGAAATAAATCAATGACCTGAGCATAATCTGACACATGTCAACAACTTAATGCAAAATATTTTATTCTGTGGGTTGAGAAGATGCTGTTTCACATAGAGAATAAGAATAAAGCTTTTGGTGATGGAAAGCATTCTGCCATGATAATGTCTCTCTCCACCACTTTAATCAGAATGGATCAATTGAAACAAGCTCTAGGGTTCTCAGTTACCATTTTCCACTCTTGGTGATAATGAATATCATCATCATTGTCATTATCCATTTAACATATTTCAAGGGAAAATAATTTTCAGTCATTTGCTCTTTACTGCACATGGAAAGAGAAATCTACTACAGTAAATTCCTAGCTTTGGGAAGGAGGTGATGGGCAATCTTCACCTTCAGCGAACTGCCTCCCTCCTGGTGGAGGCAGGTTCAACTTCATGGCTCTACTTACAGAATGACCTAGCTTAGCTGCCATGCTTTCACCTTCGATAAACAAACTGTTTAAACCAAAAGGATTTGAGATTATAGTGTAATAGAGAAATCACCACGGTGTCCCTTTGACCTTCTTCTACTATCTGGAGATGCACCTTGAGTTACCTCCAATGTCTCGCCTAAAGAAAGAGAAAACAAAAGCACTCAGGTGCCCAGATTTACAGAGAAAGAAGGCTAACTTTGTAGTGCTTGTGAAATCTTAACCAAACATGGCCAATAATTTCCCTAAGCCACCAGGGACACCTTCTAGCCTTAACAAAGACTCTTTGTTGCTCATAAAACAGGCTCTCTGATCTACTGTGCTTGATATTTAGGTAAACATTTTAAACTGCATCTAACATCAAGTGATGCCGCTTTTTTTTACCTACTATGCATGGGACAGGAGCAAAGGTTTCATCTGACTAAAACCTGTGCTCTGTGAAGGTAGGGGAAGATGAAACTGGCCTAAGTATCATCTTCTGATTAATAGCATACATTTGCAGGCTAACAATGCATCCCGTCATTCACACTATGAGCTAATGTAATGACTACCAATTTAAGGTTTTTAAGAGCGTTTTAGAAATTAAAGTAAACTTCATGGTGACCTTGGCTAAGGTTTCAGAAGTATAAAAGAGTGGATTTTAGTGCTATCAGCAACCCAATAAGGCTCCAGACTGGAAACCTGTGTACTGCAGTGGTTAGACTAAGTCTTGGGAGACCTAAATTAAAGTCTCACAGGAAGCCTCTGTGTGTTTGTGTGGGATCTTGGGTCAATCTCTACTTAGCTAACCTGTTTCACAGACTCTTGTGAGGATAAAGAAAAAGATCTGAGGAAGACATGTGTAATTCACCTTTAGTTCACAAGAAGCAAGTGGGATACTCATGGAAATGATTTTAAAATCAAAAGATTTCAGGCTCTTCCTGGTGGCCCTAATACAGACATCTTTATAGACTCCATATGGGCATTTTAATATCGCAACATTTTTTTATTAGTCTAGATCAGTATTGGTGTTTGAGCTATGACCGACAAAAATACCAGAAGCTAAGACTTCTGCTCATGATATACTATTAGAATGCCTTCCACATTGTACTCTCTATCTACAGGAATTCTGGAAATAAAAGCAGCAGAACAAAACTGTACAGGATCACTCCTTGCCACGTTTATGCCAGTACAGCTATCCAGTTTCTGATTTCTTGCTTACGAAGTGCCAGTCATTCCTTTGCTGCATCTTTTTGCTGCAACATCTTGGCAACATGTTCTGCTCCTTGTAACCCCAGATGCCACTCTCTCCTGTTCTGTATGTAATGGATTCGTGGTTGGGAGGAAATTTTTATTGCACGTTGTTCCATCTTGCTTTTTTTAAATGCCCTGGTCCAAGATTCCTGTGCACAGCACGTGAATCCTCAACCTTGTACTAGGTGAGATGGCTAATTTTCTAAACGGTTTAGTGATGTTTATTTAAGCCTTGGGTATTGGCCATTCCCCATTGTAAAAACTGGCAGTACTACAAAGGCAGGTTTGTTAGGTCCCACTGTGTGTAAAGGGGCTGGTAGTTTCCATGTCATGGTTTAAACAAATCTGCTCTAGGTTCTAGTCTGAATTGCAAAAGGAAAATCCAAGCTGCTGAACCTATTTTGGTGATAGGGTTCAACTGCTTGTTAGCTCATTTAAGTTCAAAATGAAACCCAAAGTGCATTCATTGCTTCATTCTCATGGGAGCCTCCAATTGCCACTGAAACTGGTCCAAGAACATTGGTTATTCTACGGAGGTATTCACCAAAGAACATGGAGAAAGATGCTTCTGTGAAGCTTTGTATGTCAAAAGGAAAAAAGATAGGCATTTGCATGGTTGGATATGCCATCATTTCCTGAGACGGCATTCCTGGCAATTGAGCCATTTCCAGCATATCCACCAGCATAACAAAAACACCCACAGTTGGTGGCCTATTTTGAAAAAGATTTGAAATATGGGTGTTCTTTCTGGTCATTCAAGGGCAACACCTACTTGTTGACTGTTACTTAGATGTTCTTGAAAAACGATATAAGCAGCACTCCTCAGGCTATTGGATGTGAGGGATCAACAACTTTTTTCTATTCACAGGGATCGTTATCATATTTGTTCCATTGGGTTCAACCGTTTCTTTCTTAAAATCTCTCTGCAGACTGGCAGGAATGACTCACAGCTCAGCACTGGTCCAGGGACCACTACTTTGCTAGCACTGATCAATGGCCTGGTTATCACGTAATGCTACCAAATGAAGACTGCTACTCTTAGAGCTCAAAGCCATCTGGACTACCATTGCTTCAGAAACACTCTGGCTGTTGATGTGAAGCACTGATTTTATAGAGCTGTACATTGAAGTGTTTACTCTTATGCAAAATGCAAACAGAAGAGAGAGAGAGGAAGGGGGGGTTATACCCCACTTTTTGAGCTAGATGTTCTTCTAAAGCCCCAGAAAAGAATGCTTGCACTGCAAAGCATCACTGAAGCCTTGAAACCTCATTTCAAGCAGCGCCATTTGTCACATGCATCTTCAAGATACCGTTTGCCTCAGCAGGGAGACTGCTGTGAAATAAAAGCTGCCAGTGAAGCATAAGTCTGACAACCTCTAGGCAAGTCCATTATTTTCTGAACGAGGGTAGTGATACATGCTCGCTTATTAACTGCCTTTGCCTTCATTAGACACATTCACCCAGCTAAACTACTTGTCAGAAAAAAAATCAGGAAAAGGTACTATAGGTGTCTTTGGGCCTTTGGCAAAAACTGATTCAGCCCTTTAGCTTGAAGGACAGGGCTTGTTCCAGCTCCCCCCACCCCACCCGGGTGGCCTAGTTCAAGTAGCCTGAGAGTGCAGTGATAATCAAATCTCATGGGGAAAAGCTACCCACTTTCAACTTTCAGCAGCTTCATCTGCCATTTTGTCTCCATATTTACTTGCAAAGGAAGAAGGCTCCACTTGGCAAGTTCAAAACCTCTTGTTAAAAGCAAATGGGCACAGTAAATGGTGGCATGACTGACAGTGACATCAGCTAGTAGCCCTGTATTTCGAGAAAGAGAAACGTTCTGATGGCCCTGCTCTCCATGCAAGGTTATAGATACTTGATTATATTTTATTATATAATTTATAGATTATATTGATAAAAAAGGCAGTACAGATAAACAGATAAACAAGAACAGCAATAACAAGATACAAAGGAGGAGGACAAAGAGAAGATGAAGAATAAAGGAGGGGGAGGAATGGAAGTAGTAAGCAACAGCTGCAGTGGCTTCCATTAACATCTTCATTACTATCACTACCAGACAGTAGCACAGAAACTCTAGTCAAAATTTGGGTGATAGTGGAGGTATACTGCATAGTTACATAGCACGGTATTAAAGAGGAATCTGTCTACTTTTCACCATTGGACTTAGTCATGAATTTCTCAATGGGCTTAGGAGCTTTCACATGCAAGGGCTCCGTCAGGCTCCTGTCACCCAAATGTCACCAAACGCAATGGGAACTCTTGGTGGGATCGCACCTGGTGCTATTGAAGTGGAACCTTTCATTTTCATCATGGAAGCGTTATCATATTGTTAGGAAAGGCCCTTTTTTAATAATGATTTGATCCTTATTTAAAAAGGACCCTTTTTCTACAATTATGCTGGTGCTTCCATGACAAAGTGGAAGCGTAGTGCCATGAGCGATCCCACCAGGAGGCTCTGTCACAGTTTGGTGACGTTTGGGCAACAGGGCTGACAGGAACCTTGCATGTGATAAACTTCTTAGTGAAGTCCAAGCTGTGAAAAGCTATGCAGACCTCCCCAAAGGGGAGTCCTTCAGCTGCAGCTTTTTCAGCCAGATCAGGGCCGTGACAACTGCATGCCGTGGCCCTGATCTGGCCTTTCCAGGGCACGAAAAGGAGTGCAAAAAGTGCTCCGTTTGTGCCCTGGAAAGGGCGTGATATCTGTGGTTATACACAGGGACGTAGCCAAGGGGGGGGGTTCTGGGGTCCGACCCCTTCCATTGAAAAATGAATGGTGTATGCGCTGCGCCGCCGCAATCAAGCCCCATTATAATGGTGGCATTAGTCTGGACCCTTTCCTAAAATAATAGCTATGTCCTGTTATACGCACTTCTTCGGTGCTGCGTCATCTGGATGCAGCACTGGAGGAGTGCGTGTGACATTGCGCGCCATGTAGGCATGGCACCCTGGGGAGAGCTGGAGTGAAGCCATATCATGGCACCCTGGGCGGAGCTGGGCATGCGCTGTACAGATGCAATGCCCCAACACCGCCGCCCAGCCGCCCAAAGTGCCGATTTGAAGAGCCCCAGATTCTACTTTATATATGCTATGTAACTAGCAATGTACATCCATTTTGCTATTTAAAAAAAATACACCTTTTTTAAAAACAGCCAAGGCAATAAACCATTATTTAATATTAGAGTATGAAAGAGTAACTAATTAAGAAGCAGGCCATATTTCAAATAAACTTTAATAAGTCAGTAAGCAGTTTAGAAGCACCAGAGATATCATCTCTAAAATGATTGCATAGCTTTGTCTCTCTTGCAGAGCCAAAGAGCTGCTGTGTCAGACCTAGAGCATCTAGTCAATAGCCATAGATGGAGGTGGTGTTAAGCAGCTTGTAACATCTGCTGGAAAAGTCGACACAAGAATGGATAGTAATGTCTGGCTTAGTTTTTGAGGGGTGGGTGAATATTTCTTTCAATTATACCAAGGACTGAAAGTCCTATTCAAAAGGACAGCATCAAACAGGTTTTTGAACACAGGCTAAATCCATTTTAGCGTTGGTCTCATGGGCAGATGGTGGAAGGAGTTCTCTCTCCATCATTACCAATACATAGAAGAAAAAATAGCCACTAGAGTTCTTGGGGGGGGGGGGGCATCTATCACATCTGAGTTATATGAGGATAATGGTTATGACATACAATTGGGAACAGATTACCTTAAGGACGACCTGTTCCCATCATGCTCCTGCCTAGGTATTGAAATATTTGGTGGGGATCTTTCTCTTTGTTCACTAGTATCTGGTGTATGTTTGGCAGAAGCTCAAAACAGTCTTCTTGGTGACTATGTCAAAACTTTGAAACTCTCTACCAAGGGAGGCTTATCGAATTCCTTACTATCAACAGGGGAAAAAATGTTTTAAAAGTAAAATAGACGTTTTGCCTACTGGAATGGTTTGCTCTCTTTTCTATGTCTTTTAACCTATATGTTTAATTTTAACCAGATTCCATTTTTAATTTGTACCTGAAATATTAGTTTTGTTTGAGGGTAAGTTGTCTTTTATTGAGGATTCTATTGGTGGCCACCTTATGGAATTTTTAATGGAAAGATGGAATGCTAAGGGGGTGGATGGGTAATAATAATAATAATAATAATAATAATAATAATAATAATATATTTATAGCCCACCCAATCACAAAGAATCTGGGCAGGTTACAACAGTAAGAAAAATACATAGCAATAACAATAAAATGAAAAATAACATAGCAATTCAGAATAACAATAATAGCAAGAATGCAAACAAATAACAACAGTAGCAATAAAAACTACATAACAATTAACATAGCAAATCAATACAACTTAAAATTAATCCCCAGACTACATGGCAACATATCAATAACATGGCAAAATAAGCAAGCACCTCTCTTTAAGTGGCCAAATGGATTTGTCTTTTCTATTTGCCACATACAAGTTTTATAGCATACTCTTTCCTGATATTTCTTGCGTATACCTTTGAATATGACCTTCTGAATGTCACAGAAGAAAAAGCTGGCAGATGGTAGCTGTATCCAAATCCATGCCTTGAACAGGAGTTTTTCAAGTCAGGGTTGTTGCTGTCTATTTCTGGTACTGAGGGCTGAGATTTTGGATTAGGAGATGTGTTACCAAGTTCCACACAGGTGGAACAACCAAACCTTTGTTTCAGCCCCCAAACCCACTTTATAAGCTTCTGCACCCCAACCCACAGCTAGTTAGTAGCAAAAGGGAGTGGAGGATGATCAAGCAGCATCAAACTATATTCCTTCTAGATGGACATAGGACTTCCTCATATGTGGGGAAAATTGGGGGTTTAAACGTGCATTATTCAGTGATATTTGCATGATCTCAGTGAAGATTTTCACACACATCTCGATTAAAGATGACTTATCCTGGGTATAACCAGCAACAAATCATTCACAGGGAAATCTCATGAATGATTTGTTGTTGGTTATTCCCTGGTTATTCTCAGGATGTGTCATCCTTAATCGCAATCGTGTGTGAAAATCTTTACCGTATTCACACAAATATTGCTGGATTTGCCTATTTAAACTCCAGATTTTCCCCAATTTTCTCTATATGATAAAGTCCATAGAGTGACAGGTATCCCCCCAAGACCTCCTTGGGAGGTCCTCCAAAGGTTCCAGAGCATGATATCTTTATTAAGCATCCAGGTACAGAAATACAGCTGGATGTTTCTCTAGAGATGATAGTTTTTAAAACAAACAAACATACAAACAAGAAATGATTTTTTAAAAAACATGTTTTTGAATGTCAAGAACCCTTATTAGAAGAATCCTAGACTGGAGAGAGTCTTTATAATTTGGCCTTATTCTATGCAAAATATGCACATAAATGCTATTTTGGGTGTAAAACAAACATATGTGAATTTTGCACAAAATTCTGCTCCAAATTATAAAGGTCAATGGGACATCATTCCCATGCTCAATGTTTCCTTTGTGCCTGAACAGACCTCTGATGCTTGAGTATCAGTGGAAAGTAGTTCACTAAGTTAAACCCCAACTTCAGCCCTTAATGAATGTACCTATAGTTGAAGACCATCCTGTTCAGAGAAGCGTTCCCAGGCATTGTGTGATTATCATTTGCTATTTGATGTTCTTTTGTTGCCTTTTTTATTGTACAATTTCCTGTATTGCTATGTATTTTATATGTATTATCCTATTATTTCTTAGGCAGGTTTACTCTTATATAATTATTGTTTTATGTACAGCGCTGTGCAAATCTACAGCATTATACAAATAAATAATAATATTAATAATAATAATAATATAGCTTCCTCACTGACAAACTTTCCTCTTCCCACCAGCCTTGGTCACTCCTTTTGTTTCCAATGGGCTAATCTGTTATTCTGAACCTAGAATAGTGGCTGAGGCATTCAGTTGCTTGTGCACACCAGACTCTGCTGTTCCAGCTGTGCATTACACAATGGCAGACTAATGTTCTTCATGCTATGGCAGAGAAAGATATATCAATGGAAAGCCAGCTCTTAACATGCCTAGATGCTTTGCACATGGCTTTTTCATAGAATCATAGAATCGTAGAGTTGGAAGAGACCACAAGGGCCATCCAGTCCAACCCCCTGCCATGCAGGACATCTCAACCAAAGCATCCCCATTGACAGATGGCCATCCAGCCTCTGCTTAAAGACCTCCAAAGAAGGAGACTCCACCACACTCCAAGGGAGTGTGTTCCACTGTCGAATAGCCCTTACTATCAGGAAGTTCCTCCTAATGTTGAGGTGGTCCTTATTATAGAATATGCTTAAATGACAATCCAGCCTAAATAATCACCTCTATGTTCTGATGTTTATATTCTTAGTGTTTAATTTCCCTTAATTAACTATGAAAGAGGATGTTAATTGCTGTTGTCATTTTATTTTAAGCCAGTCAAATCAATTTTAAAACGGGCATCAATTAATGTTGTTTAAAATATATTTGAAAATCAATCAGATGGCACAGACAAAAGCACTGCAAAATGAAGGCCATTCAAAAAGGTCCTTGTTGAAGCAGGTAGAGTAGCTTTAGTCTCTTGCTTAGATTTTCTGTGTCTTGTTAGCACTAGACACTCCTTTTGTAGCAAGGAGATTAACATGTGCAGAGTTGCTTTAATTTTCTACTTTACTCATATTTTTTGCGAATAGACACAGACACATAGAGAGGCAAGTGAAGGAAAGGAGGAGCAGTTCTGGCCAGGAGCATGTTCCCTCCAGAATTCTTGAGCATTTTTTTACATCCCGCACAAGCCTGTTCATTTTCTTATCTGCATTTTGCAGAAGGCTACGAGACATTAATGAGAGATTTCATGTTCATACCAATTACTTGAAATATTTAACATCCCTCTTAAGGTGCATTTACACTTCAAAGAAATGACTCACTCTAAACATTCTGCAATGGGGAAGGAGCAGCTTACCCATGTTTGGTAACATTACTGAAAAAAATATTTTCTATTGTAGCTGACATCTTGTTATCATATTAATTTTTAACCCCCTGCTTTTAACAAAAAAGGTATTCTGGCCAGTTTCCAGTTTTAGCCATTTGTGGGATTATATCATTACAACTACTGATTGCCAATTAAGTCTACCCATGTAAGTGTGTTCTGCATTTGTGCTTTCTGCTTAGCTAGAATCAGTTCTCTGGCTCCAGTTGTTTTAACAAGTACTAGCGATGCTCCAAGAGCTTTGGAAAGTCCTAATATTTTTAAAATCTACTAAATAGGAGCAATCTCTATAAGGCGGCAAGCCAATATTCATTTACCCATGAGTAAGCCCCACTGTAAGCCAGTGTGGTGTAGTGGTTTGAGGGTTGGACTACTCTGGAGACCATCTGTATAAACTCATTGGGTGACCTTGGGCAAATCACACTCTCACAGCTGCAGATGATGGCAATGGCAAACCCCTTCTGAAAAAACTTGCCAAGAAAACCCTGTAATAGATTCACCTTAGGGTCTCTATAATATGGAAACAACTTTAAGGCGCACAACAGTAACAAAGCCCCTCTGAACTCAATGGGTCTTATTTTGCAGTAGACACACAGAGGCCTGCATTTTAAGAATAAAAGGGGAATTACAAAATATTAAATATAAAATTTATATTTAGATATTATATTTTTCTTAGATAAATACCTTAACTATAACATAAGATTGAAATTCTAATTTTTGGAACAATAAACCCATATCTAGAAGTGACTAATACCTGAAGGATGGCACTATCAATGGCTACTAGTTAGGAAAGCTATGGCAATAGCAATAGCATTTCCATTTCTATATTGCTTCATAGTGAACTCAGCATTCTTGTTTACAATGTGTAAGCCAATTTCCCCCAACAAAGTGGGTACTTGTTTTACTGACCTACAAAAGGATGGAAGGCTGAGTCAACCTTGGAGCCCTGGGACTGAACCCACAACGTTGTGGCTGCAGTACCTGTATGTTACTTCCACCGACACAATATATGTTTGTGTATCTATTACTGGGAAGTGTGAGATGAAGGAAGAAAGGGTGAACTTCCCATTCAGATGGGTGCAATCATGCCTCTTTCTTTCTGTGAACAGAAAGGAAGAGGTGAACTAGAATCTACCACCATTTATTTAAACAGCGATTCCTAATCTGTAGGCACCCATTCTTTTCAGCATAAAGTTTACAGGGATACCAGGGGGTCCGAGAGGTAGTGCTTCCAACAATGCAGTGCGGGCCTATTTGCATACAATTTTCTTTCCATACTGAGGAGTGATATGTGCATAACAACCAAAGATTTTTAACATCTTGAGTATTTTCCCCACAGCACAACATACAAATAGGCCTTTACCCTTAAAACTTCAGTTAGGGTTTGTTTGGGATTAGTAAATTTTTTAATCTCCCATGCTCTTGCTGTTCCCCTTGCTTTTATATACATGGCAGCATGTTGTTGGTGACACAAATCCATCCTGCACATACTAGAATAGTTTAACAGGGAGAATATGTGCTCTTCTGTACGCTTCCCTCCACCTCTGGAAAGAGCACTGACCCTTGTTGTTGTTGATGATATTATTATTATTATTATTATTATTATTATTATTATTATTATTATTTTCAATAATGGACTTGAGCTAGCTCACAAATTTTAAAGAACTGGTACAGACTAAAAACATAAATTCAGCGAGCGAGAGAGAGAGAGAGGGAGAAGAATTTATGAATGTTTTTAATTTGTACAGGTTTTTAAAATTTGCCAAGTTGCTTTAATCTCTCCCTTTACTCATATGCTTATTCCACTTTATTCATATACTCACATATAAGTCTAGAAATTTTAGTCAAATAATTGACCCAAAAAAACCTGGGTCAACTTATCCATCGGTCAGTGTAAGTATTGTACCTTAACTCTTATCAATATAGAGTGGCAAAAAGTGAGAGCTTAGTCCATCCCTTGAGATTCTAAATTAAAGGAGCACTCAGGGCTGACTCATCCATATAGCCGAGCGAGGCAGCTGCTTAGGACGGCAAAATTTAGGGGCAGCAGCGTGGCATGGAGGCCAGAGAGAGCCAGTGAGAAGTTCCAGATGTCCCGCTCCCTTTCCCCAATAGGCGTGAATTGCGGTGGCGGCAGCAGCGCACATGGCACGAGATTTAATTTTTCCAGGAGGAGGAGGAGGAGAGAGAGGCTGGGAAAGGACTTGGAGGCACCCAAGAACAACAACAAGAAAGAGCCTCCTCTTCCTCCTCCTGCTTTGGCAATGGAAGGCAGGGGAGGCGTTGGGGAGGAGGGGAGCCCAGGCAAAATGGTGTCTGCCTCTCTCCATGCAGCCAAGAGAGCCTTGAGAGCCAAGTTGAAGCACCGCCCGAGGGCCCTCAGCCCAGCCAAGAAGGGCAGTCAGTCAGGGCTGCTGGCAGTCCAGGTGGGTCCTCCTTTTCCAGGACACCTCCTCCTCCTCCATCCCAGCCTTCCTTCCAGGAGCAATTCCCAAATGGAGGTCCAGGACACACTGCAGAAATAAATCCACTTTGAGAACCCCTTTAACTGCCCTGGCTCAATGCCGAGGAATCTGGGAAATGTAGTTTTGGGAGACATTGAGCCTTCTCTGTCAGCCATCCTCTGAGGCTGAGAAAGTGTGACTTGACCAAGGTCACCCAGTGAGTTTGCATGGCTCAGCCAGGATTCGAACCTTGGTCTCAGAGAATGCTCCAATGCTCAGAATGCTCCAAGGCTTCCTTGCATGTGCTGTTGTTTTTCTCTCTCTTTTTCTGTCCCCAATGAATTAGTAGCTGTGAATTTGGGTCTTGGAGTTGTGCTGATAGGCATGCCAAAATGTCCTCTATTTTGAGCATGACTGAGAAACATGAATTTATATTATTTTTATTAACGTTTTTGGCTTTTAGTTGGTCGTGTCGTCCATTTTTCTTGAATGTAAATAGGAAGTTTAAATAGGCATAGGAAACTTTTCACTTGAAGGTAGAGGGAGAACAAGGGGGGAGCCAAAGTCTGAGAGCAATCAGTGAGAAGGCCCTCTCTCTTGCTCCTGAGAAATGACCATGGGAAGGCAGTAGTACAAGCTAAAGACCTCTTCTAAATATGTAAGAACTTGGACAGGCTCATATAAGGAGATATGTTCACCACATATCACTATTCCAAGCTATATAGGGCTTTATAGATTATAACTATCACTCTGAATTGCGCCTGGAAAAAAACCAGGAGCTACTGGAGTTGTTGCAACAAACAAGTTGGTACACTTTGCATTTTAAGGAGTCTAGAAGCAATAGCCTACAACAGCATTGCAGTGAAGCACTAGATAACTTAGTATCTGAGCCACTGTTCTACCACTATAAAACACGTTAAAGGTTTTTTAAGCATAAGCCTTCAGATCTACAACCTGAGCACAGCTGCAAGCTATCAGGGCAACTAAAAATGATCTATTTGTGAAAAGCATCTTTCTCACTAGTATCCTTCTACTCAAGAAGAGTCTCTGTATCATTGGGAGGGAGAATGTTGTGTATCGCAGAATGTGGGTGCTTAGTATCCATCTCTGATTTGGAGAGGAGGTAACCCACATCTTGAGGGAACAGCATAGCCCTGTGGCCCAGGATCTTTCCAAAGTAGGTTCATCCATCAACTGTCCTAAAAAATCTTGGTAATATATGGAGCTACAAATGTAAACACATTAATTCATGGTTGATAAATTCTCCACACCAAGTTCTTAAGTCATATATGGTGTTCTTTAATCTAGCACTGAATATGGAACTGTTTAATCTAGCACTGCATATAAAACCAATTTCTGTTACTCACAGCTAATATTTTATTATACAATGATTTTTCAGGAAAAGGAGGCTATTTTTTAAAACAATTCTGATTTGCATCTGATTAAGAGCAAACTCCACCCGCAGCAGCCATCTGTTTTGTACGCGTCACAGCTCTGTTTTCTTTTATACAAGCTGTCATAGGAAAAGTTCAATTCCTCTCATATTTTAGTGGTTTTACAATTTTTTTTAGTTAGGGAGCTTTCATTATTTTTGTAAAAAAATATTATTTTTATTGATTTATACATCGAACACATTAAAAATATAAACAATACACTACACTAAACTCCTAATAATAAAGGATACAATCTCCCTCCCCTGCCAATTCAATCATTCTGGGAGCTTTCATTGTGAAATAAATAAGGCCATTTGTAGATGTCTTCATCCTAGAAAAACATTTTGATGGGTGTAAAATGAAAGTGTGATCTTACATGCAAGTGTGAATCCAGGGGCAGCTGTGGTTCAAATGGTTGTTTAGGGAGGCATACCAGTATTACATAGCACAGCATTGGTCACTCACCTGCACTATTCTAAACCAAGTGATCCAGAGAATTTTACTATACGTATGCACCCGACTGCACACTTGGAAGATGTATGAGCATATTTTCACTACTCAGCAGGGAAATAGAGACAGCAGGTTTACAAGACAGTTCTTAATATTACTGCTTAGGAAAGCCCATCAAACCCACAGTTTTCAGCTTGTCTCAGCCATAAATTCACTAGATGGTCACATGCAAGCAGCTGTCTCTCAGGACTTTATCACATGCAGCTTTTACACCACCCTTGGCTTACTTACCACATGATACTATCTCTTTCATCACTGCCTTGCTGTCCAAGTGTGGTTACAGTGCATGTTGTCATTGAGAGAAAAACCCATTAATAAGCCCTCAAATGCATGGCTGTCCCATTAGTCTCCAAGTGTTATAAGTTCTTTGCATGGCAGTTCTGTGGTTGGGCTTTCACGTTGCAGCATCCTCTCCTCTTCCCTGTTCCACCTTCTCCTCGCTATTCTCAGGCAGGCCTCCCCCCACTTTTAAACTTAATTTTTTTTGTTAACTTAAAAAAACATATTAGCATACCTCTAGAACGGCATTTAAAAATCCTGGGAGACATATTGGGTAGGGAATAGGAGAAGGAGGCAGGGTTAGGGGGGGAGTGGGGAAGAGTGAAATGGTGTGCAAGGCTGCATGTATGCTATTGTGAGGATGTGAGAGGGAATGCTTCAAAACTGGTATCTAGTTCCCTTTGCTAGCATGATTATGGTGAGAATGGGGCTCATGTAATAAACTCATCAGTCTCAGTGTATCTCTTCTCACCTGTATGTGACTATAATGATACTAACAAACTATAAAGGCTTTTGTTAAAAGCAAAACAAAAACAAAGATTGCTGAAAGAATCTGAAGTGTAACATAAGTGATAAGGCTGACATTCAACTCCTAGTTCAAACTGCAATAGATCCAATGAATCAATTGGAATATGGAAAGGCAATATTTATGTAACTTCACTTAGGGGCTTGAAGCCACTCCTGAGAGAGCCAGGTTGGGGTCGCGGCAACCACACTCCACAGCCCCAATTTGGCTTTTTACCAGCCCAAAAAAAGCAGTAAAATGATGCTTCTTTTTGAGCCGGCAAAAAGCCAGTTTTGCCCTTCCCACCGTGTGGTGGCTTCTGGGTAGCTTCAGGTTGGCATTGGGGTGTGCGTCATGCATAGGCCATGCCCCCAAGCGGCCAGGAAGTCAACGTTTTGAGCCTGTCTGTTCCAGCTCTTAGTTCAGTGGACCTACTTTAGTTGAAGAATAACAATAGGATTTAATCTTAAATGTTATAAATATCATTATACAGTGTGCTGTGGCAAGCATGGGCTTGCCATCCATGGTTTGCGCTTCCATGGATGGCAAGCCCCAGCTTTCTGAATGGGCGCATATGCACGTAACTGTGCAAGTGGGAGCACACACCCATTGAGGAGAACAGGACTTAAGGTCCCATGTTCCTGAATGGATCCCTCGCAGATAGCAAAGGTTCACTGTAATTATTTTGTATGGCATTTGGTTGATTTGGTTAAATGAACATATAGAAGACAAGAATAACAATCGCAGCAGGAATATAGATTTATGGAGCAATGGGCATTTTTTAAAAAATTATTGGAATGAAAAGGTCACAGGAACAGTTTATCCATATAGTTTAATTGCTGAATTATAATAGTGCTAGATGTATAGTTTCCCCACATAGCCACCAATCTTTTAAGCTTATGCTTAATTTTCTTTTTTCTTTAATCAAACAGTATCTTTATTTAAATAGATATATTTATTTATTTTTCCCCTTTCTTTTGTGCTTTCTGTTTTTCTTTTCTTTTTTAGGTTTTGAAGCAATTAGTTATAAATCACTGAAATATAGATTTTTTTTTTTTTAAAGGATACAGACAGTGGTGTCGCCACCCCAGGTATCACCCAGTGCATGAGGAGCTGCTGGGAGGGCTGCAGGGAAGGGGTGGCAAAAAGGGTGCGCTTGTCCTTCACTATGGTGGCAGCTTCCTCCTTAGCAGGGAGCTGCAGCAGTGGCAAATCCTGGAAGTGTGAGCTTCTTCCTCAGGAGGAAGTCGTCATCTTGGTGAAGTTTGGAGGGGTGCACTTGCCCTTCTCCTTTGCTGTGGTGGAGGAAGCCACAGTGACGGTGAAGCCGGGAGAGGCATGCTTGCCCCTTCTCAACCCTCCCCAGCAGGAAGAGGCCTGACTGCATGTCATGCTTCTTCTAGGGTGTCACTCAGTGCTGTCTGCACCACCACCACCACCACCCCACCTCTCCTAGTGACACCACTGGATACAAACATAATTGCTGTTTAACCGTTAACTGTTTTATTCTAATCATGCAGAGAGATAAATCCTATTCACAGATTATATAACCATGTTGAATTGCACATAAAGTGAAGAAATCACTAACCCACTCCTCCATTTGTTGTTTCATCACTGTCCTCATGGGTGGAACAATGAATCTTAATAGGAGAACGTTGTCTATGAATGGATGCTGCCTACTACACGGGGGACTCTTTTGTTGTTGTTGTTATTCCTAATCACATGGATTGCCTGAATGTGAAGAAAGCTCTCTTACTTGAGTCATATCTCTCTGTGTGAAGACAGCAATGGAACTATAGATAGGGGAGGAAGTCAGCATACTTTGCTCTTCACATGTTAATTCAACATGCTTACATAATGATGATTAGGGCTTATCTTTCTTTACAGCTAGAGTAGCAACAAAGTCAATTTTGAAAGAATCGTAAGGTCCCTATCCATTTTTGGAGAGAATCATCAGGTTCCTATCTGTATTCTAGATTTCACTGATGCCATCCTACTTCAACTACTCAGAAATCATGCATACAAGAGGCATTTTTGCGATGTGCTGCACCAAGATGAAACAGAAGACAGTTTCTTTTTATGGCTAGAGTGGTCACAGTGTAAGATTACAAATAACTGCACTGTGGCTGGCAGCCTTTTGGTTCTGCCTCAAGAATAATACTGTAACATGGTGACAGCAGAAGTACAACTCGGGCCATATTTTTGGCTTAATCACTTAACTATCCAGCTAATGTCTAGTCATGTATTGCAGAATTATATATATTGAACACAAGCACAGAAAGGGACAATATATTTCCCCATCTTTAAAACACTGGCAACACATTTTACATAATTTTATTCTTTTGGTTTTGGAGAGGATGGCCTAGGAAAAGCATCTGTTGAACAAAAGGAATGAGCAGGAAGTGCAGAAAAGCTTAGTTAAACACAGCAGGTCTCCAACTGCAATTAATTTATCATGTATGTTATTTTCTAAGTTCCTGTGGTTACCAGTCTAAACCCATGGTGCTCTCTAAGGAGGTATGCGCAGTTGCTAAGGAAAACACATGACCTTTCCAAATTCTGTTTTTATTAGCAAGAGGAGAGAAATTCCAGTTAATTTTTTATTGTTGTTTTTATTTATTTAAAAAAGGCATGTTGGAAAATCTTTACTGAAGGTATCACAAGATTACAAAATCAATACAAAATATAACAAGGTAAGCTAGAAGTCATAAATAAAGCAGAGCAGAAAAGTGAAAAATCTAATCTAGACCAGAGCTAGGCTCTTGCTGGAAAGATCTCAGGCCTTTTGGGAACACATCAGGTTGAGACTCTGAGACATAGAACTGGCAGGTACTACTTTACCAGAACATCAAAATGGATTTCAAGAGTAGATCTCTTAGTTATTCAAAGCCTGCTCTATGTTATTCTTTTTCTTCTGTGTTAAACTGCTTACTCAACTCTGGTTTAATTTATTCTTGGATGATGAAATTATGCACAGTGGCTGCATATACACTGCAAAATTAATGCAGTTTGACACACATTTAACTGCCATGGCGCAATGCTATGGAATTCTGTGAGTTGTAATTTTGTGAGATATTTCGCTTTCACAGTCAGAGAGCTCCTGAGTCAGAAAAATTACAAATCCCAGGATTCCATAGGAGGGAGCCATGACACTTAAAGTGGTATTAAACTGCATTACTTCTGCAGTGTGGCAGCAGCCAGCGTCATAGTTTTATAACCGTATACCTATATTATTAATATTTTTCCTGTATTAGATTTTGTTGAATACTGTACTACATCATAGGTAAACCCTGCTTTTCTGATAATGTTTGGGTGAAAATTTTAAATGAGACTTTTTAAATACCCCTCAATGTTGGCATATCAATACATTCACTGAAAGCACCGAGGAATATAACTCAAATTTTGCCAATATGCAAGTTATGTCAGCAAATGTAAGTTATTGTGACTGAGATCCAAAACACACTGCAGAAATAATCCAGTTTGAGATCGCTTTAACTGTCCTTGCTCAGTGCTAGGGAACACTGGGAACTGTAGTTTATTGTGGCACCGGAGCTCTCCAACAGAGAAGGCTAAATGTCTCACAATTCCAAGTTCCAAGAATTCTCTAGCACTGAGCCAGGGCAGTTAAAGTGGTCTCAAACTGGACTATTTCTGCAGTGTGTTTAGGATTTGATTCTGCATAAAACATCCTGACTTCTTTCGATAGCGGGCAATATTAAAACTTGTACTGGTTATATGTTCATCTCATTCACCTTGTTATCTGATTGTATGATGACCCATATCTAATTTCCTATTGTTCTCCCAGCATTTTGCCAGCACTGCATTTTCTATTTATTGCATATTTATTGCATATCTTCTTTCAGATATGGGACAAGAATGACAAATAGACCAAACAGCCAGAGAATGAGGGAAATTTCCGCAGCAAAGCTTGAAATACCTTGCTCGCTAAGATAAAGGCAAATTTTCCAGCTGCTGTCACCTCGTTGCAGACTTGCTGGCCTGTGCTTTCCTGCATGCTTTGTGAAGGCAAGAAGAATTTAGACGATTTCATCTGGTCTGACAATTTCCCCAGACTCTTCTCATCTTAGCCTTCTTAGTAAACAGCCTGCCACTAGAGTTTTCCCAGTAGATGTTGCCTTGTAACACAGAGACTTGGAGTTCCCATCCTCTGGGAGCATTTTTGACATATCCACCACTACTTTAAAGTAGGTATCCTTACACCTTCATTGTCTCAAGCGAATTCGGAGAGAGAAAGAAAGTAGGAAAAGTGCAGCTAACTGTGTCTCCATAATAAAGAGAGAGAATCTAATGAGAACACCCAAGAATGTATATTATTATATGACTATATTATATAATATGGATATATTTCTGTAGATCTAAGCATGAACTCTTTAAGAATATGCCGGAAGCTTAGAAGTGGAGTGTGAAACATTTGGCCTTTGAAATGTTTAAATCTTTATGTCCCAGGAGCCCATTGCAGCATCACCAATGCAGCGATGCCCTTTGTCTACCCATACGGGTAGTGGCTTTTTAATTTTCTGACTTTACACTGATCGATTTCTTCTGAATTTGGCCATGATCCTTTCTCCACTGTAAGAGGTTAATATTTATTTATTTAGCTTTTCCATTGGAAGGGATCTGTTGTGGTTGGAGGGGGAATCTGATGTGTGTGTATGTGTGTTTTTATTTACTGAATCAGGAATGTGATCTCCTGCCATCCTGTTGAGGCACCTAATGAAGCAAAACTGAGTGATCTGACCCACATAAGTAAATGCATTGAAGTCATCAACAAAATTCTGGATTTTGTAGTTTGATGAGATTCTAGAGCTTTATGGCTGAGAATTCTAAACATCTTCCCGAAACTGCTAATCCCAGGATTCCAAAGGATGTTGCCATGGCAGTTAAAGTAAAATGTAGTGCTCTAATTGTATGGGCCAAGTATTATTTTTTCCACTTCTACTTGAGTGTAAATTCAGGACTCTCACACACATACACACACTGAATTGAGAGGCACTACCTCAGTCAGTTGCAATATGATTTAAACAGTGTAATAATGGCCTGTTACAGACTGCCAAAATAAAGCTGCTTCGGGTCTCTTTGGAGTATGCTGTTTAAATGATGCATGCATCCTAAGAACCCTGAAGCTGCACCAGAGCTGCACTCCAGTGCTTAGGAATGGAGTGTGGCTTTGGGGCGACCTCCAGACTCTTAGGACCCATGCATCATTTAAATAGCATACCTCCAAAGAGACCCGAAGCAGCTTTATTTTGGCAGTCTGTAACAGGCCAATATGTTGGCAAAAGTGGTCACATTCTTGTCCTTTTATCACCTACCTTCCTGCTGGGAAGAATGCTATCAAGCAGGTTGGAAAGATCTATATGATCATTTTATTCAGTCATATGTTTATAATATTTAGAAATGCTGTCTGGTTACATGGGGTTGCATCCCTCTAGGTGTGTTTTCAAAGGTGATGCTATAATTAGCTATTAATCTGTAATTAATTATGAATCCACCCACCAGACATATAATGTCAGGGTTTTACTCAAAGTCTCCAGTCCTGAAAACTCCTGTCAAATATAGCATGACTGACCCCGTGTGCTGAATACTTGTTTTGGGCCTCTAAAATATGCATGGAAAAAAAGAGAAAAGATAATAGATTTGAGTATCCCTTATCTAAAATGCTTGGAACCAGAAGTATTTCAAAGTTGGGATTTTGGAATACACAAGTAGCATAGTACATACAGTATTTGCAAGGCTGGAGAAAGAGGTGCAGCCGGAGGGAAATGTGAGGATCTATCAAGTGTCAGGAAGTGTGGATTTGAGCTGAGCACTATGCTTGGATTCCCGCCATTTCACATATGCCCAGTATTTCTTCAGCCTTGCATCTTTTTGCCTCCAGCTGCCAGCTTCTGCCTTCGAGGTGGTGACTGCAGTGTTCCTGCTCATTCTTCCCTCTCCAACCTCACATTTCATTCATTCACTATTTGAGTTGTACATGAGGCACAAGGCTGGACAGAGATTGAGGATCTGAGAGAGTGCTGAAATCATTGCCTTGAAGACAGAAGCAGGCAGCTGGCTGCAAAAAGTTTTAATTTTTTGAGGTTTTTGGATTTCCGGATTAGGAGTATAACTTTGTACTGCAATTAAAAAGGCTAGATTATTCTTCTTCCTCCTTTATCTACACTTTATAGGCTCAATCATCTTTCCAGTCTGTGATAAAAATGTTTGTAAATGTGAAGATTAAAATACAGAGGGTCAAATTGTCCCATTAATCGTATGACCCAAGACAAACGTTTAAAAAATCCAGGATTTTTATGGGATGCACATTATCTCTGTAAACCTTTAAACAACTTAGTAGGACAGAAGCAGCTGCTGACTCTTGACACTGAGGGAGGTTTGGTTTTTCTAAAGCTACCTAGTAAGTGTGAGATCGAGACAGGAACTAACCCAGAGATTCTTGGCTTACATCTCACATATTTTGTTGCCACTGCACAAAGCCATCTTAAATGTGCATCCTGGTAAAAAGAGCAATGCACATGAAGATATTACTGAAATAATGACAACAGGAGCACTGATTTCTTTGACTATTTATAATCATGCCTCTGTTGTTCCTCTCCACTCTCCCCAGTTCTGTGAATTAGGCTAGGCTCCACGTTTGATCTGTTACTCGTTTACCATACTCAGTTCCTCAGTCCCTCGAGAAACTACTTGTAAGCTTCATTGCTTGCATTTTTCTGCTTCTCTGGCTGCTGCACCATAGCAACAAAAGTAAAATTAGCCATACAGAGGTGATTCTAGATAGCATGAGCTCAAATCTTTGAGAAATTAACCTTTGTACCCACAGAAGAGGATATTAATGTAGATCTGTGCATGCATTTTGTGATTGCTAGTAATATTTACTAACAAGTTGATAGACAAGAGTGCTACAGTTCTTACATCTCAATCCTTATTTAGTGAGCAAAGTTCACACAAGATCAAAACCAATAGCTTCAGGATTAGCCTGTGTTGAAGATATAATCAGGAATCTTCATATCAAACAGATGCATTGTTAATTAATGAAAATAATTGGCTTTGCATAGACTGGAATAGCTGTTAGATACACTGAAGCCTTCAAGAAATGTTATGTATTTTCCAGAACTGGACATTTTCCACCCATCTTGTCTGAGTGAAGTCTGGATTGATAGCAGCATTAGGTGTGCATAATGTCACATTATACCACTACAGAACATCCAAAAAGATATCTATCTGAAGGAGGATGTGCCTATGAGTTGGGACCTACCACACATCAGAAAGGAGGGAGAACCCCTGTACCAGTGCCCCTTACTATTTGAATTTTGCTGCTTTGTCACAACTGACAGGATGTGTGGAGCACTGAAATGTGAAGGAGCATTGCCTACAACCAGCCCAGTGCCACCTCGCTTGAGGCGTAAGGAGAGGGAGTTCCTATGCCTTCGCTAGAACCCAACCTCTGGAGCACCAACATTTGAATGGATTGCCTGGGTCCCTATTTTCCCTTCACAGGAATTAGGCAATGAAGAATTGCAGAGGAAGTCTGTGTTGTTCAGTTAGAGAATTTCTGCCTAGAGGAGGATTGGATTAACCATGGCCTACTTATCCCATTTGCTGCTGCATTGCAAATTGCATTGCAAATTCTTGTTTCTTAGTAAAGTTGTGGCCAGTTTTACCCCAATTCTGTTGTCCTGTGTCATCATTCCTAGGGGGAGGGCAACTAACATATTACAGTATTTATTTATAGGCTCACCTATCTTTTAGTGTCATTCGAAGATATAGTATTAAGAACCAAAATTATAGTCAAGACTTCTTTTACTAATTCATTTCTGTCATAATATTTAAACTGGTTTTCAACAAGATGCTTCAGAAATGCTTCTGATTCTATCATTCCATCCTCCATTGATTTTCAACAAATAATTTATCAAAGCTTTTCTACTATTAACCAAGTTTAAATCTGTGGCACAAATTTTCGCTCTAGCTGTTACAGTGCCAGGTAAGTCCTGCTCACTTCAAAAATCATGTTAGTGCTCTTTCAGGATTAGGCGCTGTGCTATAGCACTACAGCAACAAAATAAAATATGAGCCAATACAGAATGTGGCCTATTTGGAGATGAACTGTATTAAGTGAATGTTTGAGTGTGTGTACCCTTTTGGACACCTACCATACAACTGTTGGAACAAGTTAATGAAAAATAGTTTTTAGATAACACTACACAAACATCATATGATTACGCTCAGTCTAGCCAGCAATTCAATCCTCATTCATCAAGTGCTTTGTCCCCATCAGTTTTGCTTATTTCTACCTTTCTTACTAGCTTGTTTGCTAATTAGTTGTTCTACTTTTCTGAAAAGCAAGTTGCCAGTACTGGGAATCAACCTGAAACATGCCAACATTATCCCTTAAAACCATTTGGATCAGATATAACAATCAGCCAATTGTTAATCCATTTTAACATAGTGCTGTAAAGATTGCTCTAAATATGTTAAACCAAAAAGCAAGCCCAATCAACTTTTATTGTCATTCGGTGTTTTCTGAGAAATAAAAATGAACAACAACCCAGAGAATTAGTATACCAGCTTTTTCAGATACTTGCAAACAAGGATTTAAAATAGCTTATTTACCTCAGCTGTACACTTAGAACTTCTTTGCTAAGTGTGCTTGAATGAAAGGCATAAAGGATACACAGAAGCATAGTTCTGTACCTTTCTAAATACAAGAAAGATACACAAATCACGAAGGACAATGTTTTCTGTATAATATTTTCACCCTTTTTAACTTAATGGTAAGATAGAGAAAACTATAAATATGACCGAATTTATGGTCATCGTTATACATCACTGTAGCTCTTTCTCCTGTCCAATATTTCCCGCATTTTAAATTAGATGACAAAAAAAAAATTGAACAGTAATACCAGATTTCTGTTTTTCTACATGCCATTACAAGTTTGTTACAAATGCCTTTTTAAATTTCTGTTAAGTTCAGAAGTAATTTTTTTAATGGACTACAACTACCAGAATCCACCAGCCACCCTGGCCAGGGCCCATGTAAAATGATACAGCTTCACCGGCCCACAAAGTTGGGAGATTCTAAGAGCTGTAGAATAAAAAAGTGACTTTTTTTAAAGTAGCATAAGAGTATAGCAATACCAGGGAAGGGAAGAATTCTGTTTGATTTAAATGATGAATTTAATAAAATCTGGCTTCTGAAATGCAAGAAACTGCCAACTAACCATTTTGTATTTGTTTTAATATAAGTAAAAAAATGCAACTGCCCTTCCTTGTGTGCACGAGTAAATACTCTGTCTTTAGCTGGAATCTTATTGGGACTTCTGCTGTATTCACCCTTTCTCTCAACAGAAGTCTTCCTATGTCCATACATTTACTTCCCAGAGCTTGGAAGAATAACATTTTGGACAACTCCCAGAACCTAGCAAGCTGCATGCTGAGGATTCTGGGAGTTGTAGTCCACATAATAACATTTCATAGCTCTGACTTACTCCCATAGTTTTGAAATGTTTCACCTTTAGGAAACATTTTCCACTTGTGGTTGTCTCCCAAAGATCTCCTTTATGTCCCCTACAAAGGACATGCTGTAAAGACAGATTTCTAGAATAGATTAAACACTCTTTCCAATGCTATGTGACTGGCCAGGGTGAGCCTTGCTTTCACTCTACATAAGGCTATATGCACAGCAAAAGACACCCAGATCTCCCTGGGGCGGCACACTGAAAGGAACTAAACCAAATGTATTTCCATAAACCATGCGTGCCACTGATCCCATGGAACCCCAAGCAGTTCCTTGGTATATAGCTTGAAAACTATGACTTTACACAATCCAATTCCCTTGGGAAACCAAGGGGAAAAAAATCAGACCGAATTCAATAGACCAGAACTGTCGGAATTATCTGTGCCTACAGACACAAGATAAGCTACTGTAATGCAGTGATTAATAGGCTGAGTTGAGCTAATTTTGGTTCAAATGTCACCTCTGTCATATGAACTTGTTGAACACTCTTGGGCAATCTGCTGTCACTAAGACCACTCTACGCAACATTCTTCTGCAATATGTGAATATTGTTAACAACCTTTTGTTAGGGTTATAATAAAGAGTTTGAGTGCCCATGACATGCTCAGAACGCTCAGAAAATATGGTGCATTAATGCTAAGGTGCTAAGCAATATTATAATCATCCACTTTTCATATGCCCTTTCAAAATTAAGACGGTTCAGATGCTAAAAAATAATCAAAAACTTCAGGCAGGTGATAGGTAGGAACAGACAAGGAGCAGATACTCTAATGTTATCATGCAATACTAGAACACAGCAGCAAACATTTGAGATTCAGAGTGGTATGCTGATTATTACGGGGAAACTCAGGTTTAAATCCCAACTCAGCCCTAAAGCTTAGTACGAGACCTTGGACCAATCACTTCCCTTCAAACTTCATAGGATTATTGTGACATCAAGATCTTGAAAACACATGAACAAAACATTGGCCTGCTACAGACTGCCAAAATAAAGTTGCTTCGGGTCTCTTTGGAAGTATGCTATTTAAATGATGCATGGGTCCTAAGAATCCAGAGGTCGCGCCAAAGCCATACTCCATTCCTAAGCACTGGAGTGCAGCTTTGGTACAGTTTCCAGATTCTTAGGACCCATGCATCATTTAAACAGCATACCTCCAAAGAGACCCAAAACAGCTTTATTTTGGCAGTCTGTAACAGGCCAGTTACAGCAACAGGGGGGAAAGGGAGGTCAATATCCCTCTTGAATTGTGATGCACAGAACTGGGCACAGTATTCCAGGTAAGGTCTGACCAAAACAGAATAGAATTGTCCAATTCCTTCTCTTGATCTATACACCATACTCCTACTGATGCAGCCTAGTATTGCATTGGCTTTTTTAGCTGTCACATCACATTGTTGACTGATACTCAGCTTTTAGTCTACTAGGACGCTTAGATACCTTTCGCATGTAATGTTGTCAAGCTAGGTGACACCCATCCTATATTTATGGATGTCATTTTTCATTGACCAAGTGTAGCATCTTACACTTCTTCCTGTTGAAATTCATTTTGTTAATTCTGGACCAGCTTTCTAATCTGTTAAGGTCATTTTGAATTCTGTGGCACCTGTGGCACCTTGCTAGTCACTTTTCTCCATGTTGAAGCAGAGCCACTTGTTCTGAACACCAATATAACACTGAGGAGAACATCAACAAAGGATAAAATAACAAAATTGGAAAACTACAGTGGATACATTTAATATTCACACTCACTGTTTATATTAAATATTGCTCATTTCAAGATAAAATTGAGATGTTAAAATATTAATGGCACACTATTTTTCAAGGAATAGTGCCACTGGACTCTCTTTTTCTAGCAAAACCATTTAAATTCTGAGCCTGTGATTAATAACAATTGATTTCAGTTATAAAGAGCTGTTCCCAGAAAAGATTACCCAAGATAAGATACATAAATGGGAGACGTTGCACTTGCTAGGGTTTTTCAAGGCAACTTCATAGCACAACTAACACATGCAGATTAATTAAGGAAGGATTTCCCTGCTTTTTCAAGCATTTGATGGCTAAAGGTCTTTTGAAAACTGTGACCTATTTTAAAACAGTGATCTTCAGTATGCTTTATTTATACTGTTATGTTCAAAGTGTTGGGCTCTAAGGGCTTGGAAATTCTAAATAATTGATGATCTCCTAACCAAAAGGGATGCACATCAAAGGAAGAAGCTACAGTTTCTGTTCACTTGAAGGAGTTAGACAAACAGGCAAAGCATGTGAGTAAGAATGCAAATACTAAAGGGGAAAAGCACAAATAGATTTCACAAACTTTAGTCTATTATGACATGTTTCATGAATTCTACTGCTCATAAATCTATAAATCATGAACTGGTAATCAAAACTGCACAAAATTCGTAATGAAGAAGCTTTCACAAGTGGCTGTGTTCAAATATAAATGTTGAGTTCACATACTATATGATTATCACCTCTTTTAATTTTCAGATCTTATGTTAAGAATTAAAGCAGCAAACTCTGTCACTGGACAGGCACACAGGACATAGAAGATATGAGAAAATGTCAACATGTTACTCCTCCTGTCTGTCTTTAATGCTGACAGCACACTAGCTTACCCTAAACCTTTAGTATACATGCATATACTAAATCAGATAAAACAACAGATCCGTTTTCACAAACATTTCCATGATCATGAGCCTATTTTTCTTGAACCTCTCATACTTGTGAAAAACTTTGACCCACACATTTGAATTAACTACTCAAATCTGTTATCTTTGACTGTTATCTATGACCATAATAAACTACTAATTGATTGATTGTATTAACTACACAACCTCTTACTCTCAGATGGTTTTACTTGGTCTCAGTGACAGGATCACATAGAAAAATCTGATTGGATAAAAAGACTTGTGATGTGTTCCTCTGCACTGCCTGATCACTGCTTGGTGTCACATCTAAGACTAACCCAGGAAAGTGAAAGAAGCATTAAGAACCATGAGGAGGGGTGAGGTGAGAATATTAAAGAAGTAGCAGTGATACTGGACAAAGAAAAATAGTTTTGCACAAATGTTTGGATTGGGTTTCAGTCTTAGTGAAGCAGACATTTACAATGTAGGAATTAGGATGAAAGAATGTGTACTGTATGTGTGTTGGGTGCCTTCAAGTTGTTTTTGACTTATGGTGACCCAAAAGCGAACTTATCATAGGGTTTTCTTGGCCAGTTTCTTCAGAGGGGTTTGTCATTTTCATCCTCTGAGGCTGAGAGAGTGTGGGTTGCCCAAGGTCATCTTAGTGGGTTTTCATGGCTGAGCCAGGGACTCGAACCCTGGTCTCCAGAGTCACAGTGCAATACTGAAAGCACTGCACCATATTCACATGTTATTCAAAACAATAACTCAGTGTACGCACTGCACAAGAACACACTTTTTTATAAAAGAACATGGTTGTTACGGAAAATCCAAAATCTTTATTCAAGATTGTGTAATTTATGCAAGTATGCCTATTGCATCCTCACAATATTTTGGATATTATAAAAGCTATCAATGCATGTGACCCAACTAAAGCTAAGCATATTTAAGTCCCATTGATTGATTCAAGCATGTGTCTAATTCTCCTGTTTAAGTCAAAAGGATGTATGTGTGCTTAACTTTGGCTGGATTAATGCCTAAACTAATCAGGTACTGAAAATCATGCTTCCAACTTTCAGACTGGAATGAAACATATAAAATCCCACATCCATTGCCAGAATTATGACAACCCTGGTCCACTAAAGTAGCCTTAAAACACATTTTCCAAGAACTCTCCGTAGAGGAAAAAAGCTAACTGCCCTTAAAGAAATGTCAAGTATATTTCAACATGTCATAGACTTGCCTTCATCATACTATTTCAGCTGCTAGCAAATGATACAGAATCACGCCTGATTAGTACTTCATAATCACAGCACAAATTTGATTATCAGTGTGGGTGAAACCTGAATCTGTGACTTTCCTCATTCCCAGAGATACTGCTACATAATTAGAACACCATAGATTAAAAAAAAACATGTTTCCATACTAATTATGCTCAGCAAAACCTACAGTATTAAAGACTCTACTAAAATCCATCCTTATCCATTTGACAAATTGCCTTCATTAAAAGATCCATAATTAAGGGAAAGCCCCTGGTGTTTTATGGGAATTTGAAAATTAGCAACAATGAAGCAAACCTTCCCGTTTGTTTCTGCACCTCCAAGGTACAGTTGTGCACCTGCACTCTGGACGTATGCATGTGTGTGTTAGAACACCTCCTCACAGATTACAGAACAAGGATTAGTTCGATTATAGAAGTGGATCTAATCTAGAACATTTCATGGACCAGATCTGATCCAGTCCAATGTATGGGGGAGTTTCATGAAATTTACAAAGTCTATCAGGGATTGAGAGAAATCACATATAACATTCTTATTTATTTATTTATTTATTACACTTTAAAATAACCAGCTTCAATGGTGAATTCATCCTGATACTGAATCACTACAGACTATACTAAGCATCTATGAGTTGATACTGCGGAACCTGCTCATCTGAATAATTCTATAAAGACCAATACTTTCTGCATATACCCCCCTCCAAACATAGCATGTCCAGGAAAAGACTCTAGCTTGAGTCTATGTTGAAGGTATGTGGTAGACATACCAACTTGCAGCTACTGAATACAGGTTTAAACTGTGCTATTTAAGAAGTATTTATCTGCATGGATCAAATATATCTCTGTTTGTGATATGGGTATCAAGCAGAACCAACATTGCTGACCATTACTGATAAGTGAACTTCCTAATTAACTATACTGGTGATCACGATATGGAATTTTTGAGCCACAGTACAAGCTCAAAGCTTTGCATTTATAGCCCAGCTTTTTGTGGTCTACTGATCTAGTCTACTGTGCTCCAGAGTAGGCAGCTGGTTGGAATGAGAAAGGGAGCAATCCTATCTAGGTGTGCCACAGAGTGCTGTTGTTTGTGCTACTGGTACCACTTTTGTTGTAGGTTGGCCACCTATGCGTTGGTGTATCCAAAGCAACAACCTCTAGGCTTTTCCAAGAAGAGATGATACCAAGCTTTATAACCACTTGACAAGTTTGGAAATTAGGCAGCCTTGATCAAGAAAAATCAAAGTATTTGTTTTCATATCATTAGCCAAACTGCTTCTATTGTTGCAATATTCTAATCTGGCTAGAGAACTGGTGGCAGGGAAGTGACAGCCAAATTGTAGACTTTTGTATTACCGCTACATGATATAGCCACTGAAGTTTGACTCAAAGATATCATCTGTTGTCTGAAATGCAGTGTGGAAGACTGGGTGGGACTTGGGTTCCATCTTTGCCTCTCCACAGTTGCATGAAGGTTAATCATGCTTTCATCAGAACTTGTGCAGCAGAATCAAAATCAAGTTGCTAACAACAACTTCACAAGAGCTGCCAACACTGCATATGGTAATCTTTCAGTAATATTCTCTGGGCTGTTAAGTACTTATGGTAATAAGGTTCTGACAGGCAGGCATGCTAGTGAGAAAAAATAACTTCCCTGGTTGCATTGACGGGAGCCAATTTTGGATGAAATATTCTTGTCGTGTCCCATGGCGCTCCATGAGCTGATTTCTTTGGGAGATAAAGTCAAGGAAGGTCTCTGGGGAAACAAAATATCTTCAGAACATTGCTTGTTCCTGAAACCTCCTGCATTGGCTAGTATTAGATGCAAGACACATGCAAGAATTCACATGTGGAGGGAGACAAGTAATCAAACCTCACTAAACTCATGCCAAATAGTTTGTTGTTGTCCATCTTAACTTGTACATGTCCTGTGAGAGGCCAAAAAGACTCGGCTCTTTGGGAAAACTCAAGAAAAAAATATCTAGCCTGTGTCCTGAAGTTTAGCAGTGATGCCACCTGGGCCAGCCTGTCCAACCCAGGCGTCTTTTATTGAGCTGGACGGTCAGGAAAAATCATTAGTCTGTTAGCAGTTGGGAAGATTCTTCAGGAATGATACTAGGACACTCCTGTTGGAAGTGCTCAATGGGAGCTTCTTTTGCTGCAAACTGGGAGAACATATTGTTACAGGATAAAGGAGTAATTTTTAGCTTTTTTTCCCTTACAGGAGACTATGAAAAAGAGAAAAGAAACAGTAAATGGAAAACAGCTGCTCACTGTGTGTTGTTGGATGTCTCGTGGTATATAAAAATAGAGAAAGAGAGAGTGGCAGGAACATACTAATTTTGTACCTGGACAAAGATGTGCCTTTCTATACAAAGATTAAACATGTTGCAATTACAATACATTTCTGCCAATATTTATACAAGATGTTCAGGATGTTGGGATTATTAAGCTTTTAGAGCTCCCTGGTGCATTAATGGAAACAGTTTAATAAACTATCTGCTTAAGCAGAAACCAAAACATGTTTACAGAAACCAGAAATGAGAACTATTAGCGTAAGTAAGCAAACAAGAAATAAGTGCAGTTTACTTTTAAAAGGTAACATGTGTAAATTATTCTGTATTGGAAAAAGCTTTGTGTGCTAAGAGCAACTTCCACTCAGACATCTCTTCCACTGACTTTTCATACAGCTCTCAGTGTCAGTTCGAAGCCAGCCACCTGCTCTTTCATTTCTTCAAAGTAGGTCAGCAGTGAGCCAATCAATCTTTCATCTTCATTACTATGAAATCCAAAAGCTCAAGGCAAATGAACCATTTGAAGAAAGATGCAGTGATAGCTGTGGCATTTCTTTTTCCTCTGTCTTAGCCATTTGCATCTGGACAGACGAAGGTAATGTTCATCTTTCAGTGAGAAATGGCAACAGGCGTTATATTCATTAGCTTGTACTATTGCAAACAGCATATTGGATAGCTCATGAAGCACCATTTATCTATGATTTATTACCCAAAGGTGGCATGTTTACAAAGCATTTTGAAAGAATAAAACAATTGCTCTATTTCTCTTTGTTAATTCGGTAACTAAGTGCCAAACAAGCTATAATATTGGAAAATCTATGACAAAGGCTGTATTTGCACTGCAGAAATAATCCAGTTTGACACTGTTTAACTGTCACAGCTCAATGCTATGGAATTCTTTCTGGGAATTGTTATTTTGTGAGATATTTAGTCATCTCCATCAAAGAATTCTGGTGCCACAAAAAATTAGAATTCCTAAAATTCCATAACATTGAACAATGACAGTTAAAGTGGATTATTTCTTCAGCCAGAGTCACCTGTAGGAGTGTTTCTAAAATGAAGAACAAACAGGGAATCCAGTTCAGATCGGTAGTATGATTCAACTCTTTTCTTCCTGCCATATTTTGATACTCCCTCCACCCCTAGAGCTGTTACTCACTCCATGGAGAAAATATACAAGTACCTTCAAACAGTATTATCTGTGGGGCACAGAGGCACAAGCACTGCACTCATCACTTTAAGCACATATTTTTGTTTTCTGAACCCTCCATAGAACAACATTGAGGTCATGTTTTCCCCCACCCAGAGGTATTTCCTTCACTTTACGAGACAGTCCCCAAGTTAAGAACAGGCTAAATACAGAGACAGAGAGGGAGAGGCTCTTTCTGAGACCTGCTTCTTTACCTTACACCACTCTGTCATTCAGACTCCTCTTCATAGTGGAGGGAGAGAAAATCCATGTGTGCAGTCCCTTAAACTTAGCTACACCCTCTACCCTCCTTTGATTGATCAGGAGAAGGGTTTTAGATTCCATGCCATTTCCCCCTATTTTACTTTGAGAAACATCTTGCATTGAGTATAGATTGTTCTGTTGGTTTCTGCCACTATATTTTTCTGAATTTAAAATAAATTGTTTTTGCTGAAAAATCATCCTGTCTTTGACCTGATTTCTTCCCCTCTATTTCATTTTCACATGGAGTCACTTTGGTTAATTTTCCGTTTTTAAAACTTTCAGCCTCTAAAGTCACATAGAGAGTTGGTGCCTGAAAGAGCTCCCCCCCCCCAAACCAGTAAACCCAGCGCACTGCTTTCATATCTGAATTATGAAGAATGTCATTTCTCTGCTGCTTACAGTAGTGGAAGAATAATAGTCTTTCCTACACTGGGATCCTCAGGTGTAGAGAATGAAGATAGGTTCCTCCCTGCCTCCCACAGTGGTTTCCCTGGCAGTAGTTTTACTGGAAAGAGGCCAAGACTGAGTTTTTCCAAAAATCGCTCACCCCACCCACAATCTTGATCAAGGTGAAAGTCTCTCCACCCCCAGTGTGATTCAATATAGAGATTATCGCATGCAAAGTCCGTGACGGGATAGACGCGGGTTATAACCATCTGGAACTAATCTTATCACACTGCCTGGTGCCTAGGCAATAGGCAGCCCGTATCCAACCCAGGATTCTCCAGTAACTTTTCAAGAATGGGATTTACTGTTTGTGAAAAGCTGCAGAGAAGCCCAGATACGGGCTGCCTACTGCCCAGGCACTAGGCAGTACGATAAGATCTGCTGCCAACAGTTACAGCCCTCAGTCTATCCCAGCACGGATTTTGTGTGCAATAATCTCCTATATGTGTACAAATGGGAATGTATACATTGTGACTTCAAACACCAACATCGACAGCCCCTGAAGGATTTTGTGACAGACAACATACCTGCTCCAATCTAAAATGTTCCCCTCTCCTGATCTGGCAAGAATCCATATTCATGTGATCAGCTGTCAGATATATGAGCTACTGGTAGCCTGTCTTTTAATTCCCATCATCAATAAGGAGAATTCTGGTATCCATGCCTTTAACCAACATTTGGTCGACATTTTCAGAATAATCACACAGTAGGGCCCTCTGGGGATTGAACCTTGTAAGGCTGCAGTTGAAGAACTACATAGTTGAATGCACATTCTTCAATGTTTTTAAAACAACAACAACAACCTCACCTTCTAGGAAAGAGAAATGTAATTAAAAAGAAGGCTCCATCTCATATGCTGATTTTCTAACTGGGCAGAATTCAAACATGCATCCCCTACTTACGTTCTGGAGTGATATGGTCAAGAGTGCTCCACTATACCCAGATTCAAAATAGAGAAGATTCTCTGTCTGTTGGTTAAGGGGTTTTTTTTCCATGTAAGTCAGAGGAAGGATAACAAACAATGCACAAATAAAGGGACTAAGAGTAGTCAAATATTGTTTGCAAAACATGAATCTACTGGTTGTATCCTGTAACTTGTCAAAAGACTCTTTACCAAAACTACATTTGGCCTGCCACACTCACAGGGGTTAGGAGTGCAAGAGCCCCACAAATGTGGAAAAATCACAAATAACACCCCCACAAAGAAGCCAGTTAAAAGGGCAGGTGGCCATGGGAAGAGGAGCAGGTGTGTGCTCTCCTCAACTTCTCCTGCCTTCCTGTCCCTTTAACTGGGTCCCTTCCTCTTTCCTGGTGTAATAGCTGTCTTCCCAGGCAGCTATCCCACTGGGAAAGGCACAGGGGATTGATTATTCTCCCCCTTTTTGCCGTTGGGATACTTGCCTGGGGAAGGCAGCTATCCCACTGGGAAAAGGGTGAAGAGGATTGATTCCTTCACCCCTTTCCCAGCAGGTTAGCTGCCTTCCCCAAAAAGGTTGGTGTGTGCAAGCTTCCCGGCTTCTCTGTCTTGGGCTTTTTCCTCTGAAGGGGAAAAGCCCGGAAGGAAGGAGGAGAAGGAGTGCACACGCATGTGGCCATGACCTCACAAATAATCAAAACCGTGAACGTGAAAGCTGCAAATGTGGAGGGCCGACTGTAGTGTTTTTCTCCCCTGAAGTCAGGTGAGGGTACCTAAAAGCAGCAGAATTCCCAAACTGCCTCTCAAAAGCGGCCAATTCAGTTCAACCTAGGTCAAATTAAAGCAATTTGCTGACATTTTAAGATGAAAAGATGAAAATTAGCACATCATCACTTCACAGCCAAGGTCAATTTACTAATTGAGTTTTGTATTTATAAACATTGCCCATAAGCTCATTAATGGAGATGATTCAAGTGAGACAATAATTATGGGGGGGGGGTATATTTGATTAAGTCAGGGAGCAGAAAATTTCTCCTCACATAAATGTACCACCATTTAAATGTATTGTCATTAAAAAAAATACACAACTATAAATGCTTCTCTGCATACAGATATCTCTGAGATTAAAACTGGAAGACAATGCAAAAGTGATTCTCCTTCCATCTTCATGGTCCCTAACTGCAAGAGAGCACTTCAACAATCCTATCTACAGACTGGAGTGGTGAGTATCAGTTTTCTTGGCTGAAGCTTACATTTAAGAGTGCCCTCCAGCTCCCAAATAGTCCCAGGTTCAACCTCTCATATCTCCAGGTAAGGACTGGGAAGAATTCAGTCTGGAACCCTATAGAACCACTGCCAATAAGTGCAAATAGTACTGAATTAGATGAACCAATCGTACTGCTAAGTTTAAGGTGCTTCCTTTCTTTATAATGAGTCACAAGGACTCTGGCAATGTTGCTCTCAGAAGACGAATCAACTCACATACAGTTATTGTGAGCATAAACCCTCACTTGTTACAGAAAATCGTGGAACTGCTATTGATTTCATTGGGGCAGGCTGCAGCTACGCCATTTCACACACGCCTTCTCCTAAAATGACCCAGTGCTGACCATTCGTGGAGAGCATAAACTGTGCTTGAAAAACTATGATCTTATGCCAGTTTGATGAGTCCAAGGCAATGCCTGGTGAGGGAGAGAGAGCCCAGATAAGTGACTGGGAAAAGGCACATGTCCATCCATTTTATAACTGTCTGCATTTTGTGAGTTTATTTATGCCTATTTCAAAGCTGTTTCCATAGAAACTGAAACAAAACTGGCCACCAGCTGAGTCAGCTTCTACTGCTGGCTTCCAGTTATCACAATGTCATCTGTTTCCTTAGAAACTGATGTTTTTTTTTAAAATGTTTTTAAAAATATCAGAAATAATCAGAAAGTTATTATTTTTATAAGCAGGTGGAACATCACTTTGAAATGGGCCTTAGCCAGCTCCTGTTCAAGCAGCTGCGGGTTTTGCCAGCAAGGGCCTTTAACAGGAGCAAGACCGAACCTCCAGTTTCACCCGCCATGCAACAGCTGGCTGTAGCCAGCAGGCAGGAGCAGCAGCTGAAACGGACAGCTCTCACTTTCAGCTCCTGGCTGCCTGCCTCTCTCCTGAGCTGGAGAATGGCTGCCTTTGCAAGTGCATTCTACCGTGCAGACACATTTGGCTCCTACAAGGGTGACAGGGATTCAAAGAAGAATTCAATGCACATATTTTTAAATACACAGAGGATGCGGAGGGATGTAACAGCATTCAAAGAACCAACAGACTAACAAGCTCTGGCCCACGGTGAGCAGAGCACCCTCACAAAGTACCTCAACCAGTTACATGCTTCATTTCATAATGCACTCTCCTTTCATAAAGTTGCCTCTAATCCAGCTGTTAGCTGATTGAATTGTCGAGCAAGGACAATTTAAATAGTGTGTGCATGTTTGTGTTGGGGCTATATGTTACTTGTTATTTCAATTTTAATTTACATACACGGTAACACGTGCACGCTGCCATAATAATATTTTTTTTAAAAGAAAACCCAGCAACACTGATTTGCCAAAACATCTTAATCCAAACACAATATCATTCAATTTGTCGTGTTCTCTGTGCCATATCTGCTCTATGTACTGCAGTGCTACTAATTGGCTGAGCTCACGCAACGACATAGAATACCAATTTATGAACATTCAGGCGACTCAATGGGTAAAGATATTAGAATATTTGCAGTTCAACTCCTACAAAGAAGTCATGCTCAGCCTGCTCAGGATCAAAACCTCACAGAGATAGTCAGGGATTTGTGGCCCAAGTTTAGAATGTGAGAACCTAGAATGGAGAAAAGCTAAGGAACAGGGAGATAAAAAAAATCTGTATCACAGAATAAATAATCATGCTCAGCAGAAGACTGGGGCTGCACCAGCAATCACAATCCTGTTCCTGAATCCCTGCTCCCCTCCAGCACCTGTCCTCATCCACTTGTTCAAGAGAAAGTCTAAAGACACCACTCTGCTCAAGAAATGTAGACTCTTCCTACAGTATGGAACCTGATGATGCATGTTATGTGTAGAGAGCCTAGGTGTCTTGCTTCAAAACTATCCCTATAATGCATAGTGGGGTATTGTTTTGCTTGTTATTATCTTCTGTAATAGTATTATCTTGCTGTTATCTGCCTCGAGCCTCAAAAGGGAGAGGTGGGATACAAATAAATATTTATTACAGTTGGCCCTTCTTATGTACAGATTTTTTATACACAGATTCAAGCATCTATCCACAGTTTAAAATGTTAAAAAAGTATACATTTCAAATATCAAACCTCGATTTTCCATTTTTTATAAGGGACACCATTTTGCTATGTCCTTATATTTAATGAGACTTGAGCATCCACAGATTTTGTTATCCACAGGTGCTCTTGGAACCAAACCCCAGCGTATAACAAGAGTCCACTAAACTAGCTGTACCCGGCCATGCGTTGCTGTGGCTCAGTCTGGTTAAATGGAAAAGAAAGAAAAGAGAAAGTGCGCGTTTCTGAAATACTTAATTTCACAATGCTTGTGGGTATACAATATTTTTTGTTGTTCCAGTGTCTGTGTATTTATAGAGATTGTCTGGTTTGCCAATTCTAGAACACTAACATATAATTGTCCATGTGAGAAGCAATCTGTGTCTAGATGTAAACCGCACAATTCTAAAGATTGGGCCCGAGCTTTGTTGATGGTGATTGCAAACGGCGATTGAATATTTACTATAGCGTGTGTTGCTGTTACATCCAACGGATGGCACTGTTTTTCCAAAAAAAATTTTTTTTAAAAAAAATATGTATATAAAAACATGCGTTTATTCAAATAGAACATTGTGTCAAAATTTCAAAGTAATCAGTGAAGAACTTTAGGAGATTTAAGATTTTGAACAAACAAACATTTATAGTTTTATTTATATAGATGATGATTATCGTGGTTGAGGAGGGAGCAGCCCAGCCTTCTTCTTCCTGGTGAATGGGGTTAATTTGGTGAAGTTGGCTCAAGGAAGGATGCAGAACTTCCAATGGGCAAGGAGACAGAGGAACCTAAGGTAAAAGTGAGTGAAGGGGAAGGGCACTGGAAATGCAATAGTGAAGAGAAGAGTAGGCTGTAAAGAAGGGCTGCAGTTTAGGCTGGGGAGGGAAAAGAACAACAGCAGAACACCTAGTCCCTTTTAACACTACACAGTTATGGCACTTTATAGGCACATCCTATGAAACTCTCAAATTTGCAGTTTAGGGAGAGGCATTTAGAATTCTCAACCAGAGACTTCTAGTGCCTTACCATACTGCAGATTCTAGGATTCCATATGATGCAGCCAGTGGAATCATGGTGCTATAATTGTGTAGTGTGAAAGGGTCCCTGATCAAAGGGCAGGGTGGCTAAAGAAAATGTAATTTAAAAAAAGATGGTGGGTATCTCAGGAAACATAGGGAAATAAAATTTTAGCAAAGAAGAGAAATAAGACTATAAGAATATAATTACAGCCCAGTGGTGTCACTAGGTTTGGCGTCACCTGGTGTGGTAACTCATGGTATCATCCCCCCCCCCCCACTGACCTCTTCCCACACCACACCATACTAAACCCTTAGTAATGCTTTTTGTACTGATGTTATTCATTAATTGTAGTTCCTGTATATTATGGAATGTAGTGGTAATAGCTGTGACATAAACAACTAGCAAAATTTAAATTATACATTTAAAATACAATATCATATGCACAGCCTAAATACATTTATGTATACATAGTTTCATATGGTTGAGTGAAAAGTTGGTAAAATGTAATTTTTTTAAAAAATTAAATCTTCACATTTAAAATATGGGGCCTCTCCTTTCTCTTCAATTCCACTCATACCATATCTTCAGCATTTTAAAGGGACACAGGTGAACGCCACTAACTGTTCCTGCCCAAAGGCAGATGTTTGAGGAGCAGCAGTGTTACCTGGTGTGTGGCCTGCATCTCCCTAGTGACACAACTGATTACAGCAGGAAACTTGGTAAAACAAGATTAGTCAGTCCAACATCTCTGCCAAGGCTGGGGAACTATATCCAAAGCAGGGGCAAAATTTCCACCATCCCCATCATCTGTTGGCTGGGTGATGTCATGGGGTCCCCAATAATGTGTTGGGTAGGGCTTGGCCTGTCAGTGCTCTAGCCTAGGATCCAGTTTCACTCTTCCTCCTCTGTCTATGGAAGGAGCTGAATCACTCTCAGCCAGTACTTCTGGCTGAATCCTGAAGGTGGTAGTGGTGCCTGCAAAAACCAACTGAGAGTTGTTCTCACTCCAATGAAGTGGGTTCTGTACTGTGTGCCTGTGCAGGCAAGGTGTATTTATTTATTTATTTATTTATTTATTTTAGATCCCACCTTTCTCCCAGCATGGGACCCAAGGCAGTCTACTCACCTTAAAAAACACAATACAGTCAGCTCTCCGTTTTCGCAGGGGACCCTTCCAGATCCTCCCCCCACGAAAATGGAATTTTGCACATATTCAAGCCCCACAGACTTGAATGGGGCTGCCTGCCCCATTTTAATCCCTTCTGTTTGCTTCTTGCGAGTAAGAAAGGGTTGCGGATCTCAAGTCCACCGAAACAGAGGGGCAACTGTACAATTTATATAAAAACTCTCAGTATGCCTTTACCTAGCCCTGGGCAACAGCCTGGCCACAACATTTTGAACCAACTGAAGTTTCTGGACAGTTTCCAAAGACAGTCTCACATAGAACACATTACAGTAGTGCAAATGGGATGTAATCTAGGCATGTGTCACCATAGCTAGATCTAACTTCTCAAGGAACAGGTGTAGTGGGTGCACTAATTTTAACTGTGCAAATGCACTCCTGGACACAGCTGAAACCTGGGCATCCAGGCTCAGAAACGAGTCCACAAGCACAGTGAAGATGTGCACCTGAGATTTCAGGGGGAGTGTAACCCCACCCAACACAGGTTGATTTTCTATTCCCTGATCTGCCTTTCAACTGACCAGAAGAATCTGTGTCTTGTCTGGATTAAATTTTGATTTGTTCACTCTCATCCAGGCCATTACTGGCATCAGACACTGGTTTAGTACAGAAACTTCTGATCTAAGCTTCTGTACTATGACTGGGAAGTTTTCTCTATCCTGCTCTAGACTCTAACAAGGTTCCTGTACCTTCAAGAGTTGTGCAGACATGTACTTTAGCCACATTTCATTACAGCATTGTGACTAGACATAATTTATGTCAGAGACATAAAGCCATAAGGAGATGGTAAAATCACACATTTTCTGTTTGAACCAATCAGCCAACTGCTTGGCCACAGGCTTTCTGAATCAATTTTGGAATTTCCATGTTCTTTTCAATATTGTTCAAAACATCCTTTTGCTCTACCCATTAACTGTAGCATAAAAAGATATAAAGGAATGCTGTAAAATGCCTTGAAGAGACACTGAGAAAAAGAAGTCTCTAGTAGAAGCTTGTGTAGATTCCAGTCCACTTCACCAGATCCATTAATTTTAGATTATTTACTCTTTGAAAAACCAGATATTTTGGCTTGGGATCAAGTTACTTTCATTAAGCATCTAAAATGCCATTCCCTTTCTTCTCTGGACATTTTTAGCACAGCTTTGACAGCACTTACACTTCAATCAATATCTGAATGGCATGTTGCCTATGTTCGCTGTCCTTCACCTATCTATCATTATATATATTAATAACAAACTCATTCAACATGTGTATCTATTTCTGGCCAGAATAGCACCAACAACATGCAAGAGAGATAGCAACAGGCTCGGGGAACCCCATGATATGCAGAGATCCTCCCGGAAAAAAAATTAGACAAAATTATATCTATGACCAAATATGTTGAATTGGCATAAAATTTCATTTGATTATGGGGTGGGAATCAGACTAGAGGAGAGAAGACAAGAGAAAATAGTGCTTTCTGGGATAGGACATCAATGCTGGTCAATATCTAAAGACAGATTAGAAGATTTCAAATTACTGCAATTATCTGCTCATTACCAGACTACACAATGGAAAACATGAAAAAGCCTACTACATACACAACATTAAACTATAATCTAATTATATACGGCCCAAGATAGCAGCAACAGATATGAACTGTAAATATATTACTGAAAAGCGTGTCTAACCCTAAAAGTTCCCTTTTGTTTTTTGAAGTAATATAAACATCAGCTAGCTGAATTTCTCATTGGAAGATGCCCCATTATCTGGGCACCATCACTGAGAAGGCCCTATTGCTTAGGCTGGTCAATACTTCAGATGGAGGGAAGACATTATTTCTACAGTGTGATCATAAGGAATAGCAGGCAAGATAATATTGTTTAATATTAGCAGCAGAACTATACAGAAAAAAATCTGGTTAAGTACTTGACAAAAACTACAGTATTCAGAAGCACACAGAATCAAGCTGGAGAAACACCTCGTTCTAAGACTTTGGTGGGTCACTGTCAGTCTGAGGTAGATGAACCCCATGGCCTGACTCAGTGTAAGGATGCTTAATATCTTCACTACTGGTAGTCACTGCAGTGTGTTGGCTTGTAAATTTCTGATGGTTGAATTTGCTGCACTTTGATTAACTTGGTATGAAAGCAACAAATTGGAGCAAAAAAGCCAAAGGCGAAACTGGATGACGGCAATGTTTGCTCTCTCTGAAGAGCCAGTTAACTGGAACTCTGGTGAGGATGAGCAATACAAATTGCAGAGCAGAATGAACTATTCCTAAAACAGCTATCTATAATTCATAACTGAGGTCTCATGTAGTCATTAATAAAAACATCCTTGGGAATATCTAAAACTATAAATGACCATTTTCTAAAACAATATGTGTCTAATCTAGATGCCTGAAAATCCATTATTTGCAAGTAACATTTGACAATGTTTTTGATCATATGGTCACATTAATTCATTGGTATTTCAAGAGAACCATTTTTTTCCAGTGATTGGGAGAGTATCCAAAGAAATGCATAGAATTACTGACAGTTCAGACTGCTTTTAAAAATGTTCTTCAATACCCATTCTGTTTAGATACAAAAACTGTTGGCTTCGGAGTTTAGCAATGGGTGGAGGCAAAATGAAGACACTGCTCCCTCAAATAAGAATGATGCACCCCAAATTTCTAGTAAAAGAAAGCAAAAGGAATGGTGGTTCATGACTGTTTTGCATTTGAAGCACAAAGCTAAGATTAAATTAAACAAGAAAATACAAAGGAGTCTTGTAACATATTCCAGCAATGCAACAATAACCAAGTTTGCATGTATATTAAACATTTAAACAATGCTACAAAAAAAACATATGAAGATCAATTTATCTTATGCAATTGAAAAAAAAGGAGAATGAAACTTTCCATCAACCTGCAAACTTTTCCTTGGCAGGCAAGCATAGAGCATATTTTACAAGAAGAGCATTTAAACATTCATTCCACATCTCTACAGAAATTTGAAATGGTAGAGGTCATTAAATCCAAGAGCTCCAAGTAGAGTAGTATTCTATTTGGTACTCACAATGGATTATGCCCATTGATTGCCTATTGTGGTCTTTAGTATACTTAGTAGGAAGATGTTAAACTGGGTTCAGTGGAATTGTACACTGAGCAAATATACTCAAGGTAGGCTGCTGAATTTCTTTTCATAAATCCCAGTATATTTAAGGTATCTCCAGTTGTATGAATAAGAATCCAGCTTGGGAAGAAGCCCAGATCATTCTGAGTAACTGGCCTTTAAAAAGATATATCTTATAGAAATATGATTAAGTGGCCTTGATACGGTAATAAGTAAAGGAAATTAAATTTCTGAATGTTATGCAACACATCAGAACAGATTATTTCAATGGTCCCTCCTGACCTTAAAATCTGTGTAGCTAAACCAGCAATACTTCAAAAGACGGAGAAGGGAATAGCTCAGAACACCAACCTTTCACCATTAATTACTATATCTTGTTCTCCAGTGTCCCTACCAGGTCCCTTTGTACAATTTAAAACAACGACATGCAAGTCACAGAAAACACAGAGGTTGAAATTATGATGTACACCAGGTCCATATATGGTTGACACACTTTTAAGTACAAGTACACTTGCCCCAAGCAAGAACAATGGCAAGGGAATATCATCCTGGCTTGAATGAGATTGATCTATCTTCAGCCTGGTTACATTATTCTCCCTCTGTTTTTCTTCCTCTAAGTGTCCAGTCTTTATCTAACCCAAAGTGAAGCCTATGTGTTTTTCTTTCGATTAACACACAGGATCTAGTTGTTATAGGTCAGGGACGTAGCAAAGGGGGGGGGGATCTTGGGGTCCGGAACCCCCCCTTCCATCAGAAAAATGAATGGAGTGTGCTGCTGCGCTGCTGTACCCAAGCCTCATTATAATGGTGGTACTTAGTCTGGACCCCCCCTTCCTAAAATCCTGGCTACGTCCCTGTGTAGGTGCTTTACAAATAATCAGCCTCCACTTGTCAACTAGCATTAGAGAATTGGTTTTTATATTTTATATTTTAGTAGATGAGTTTATTCATGCATCCTAGGTGCTTCCAAAAGAAAAGCAAATTTAAATAATGAAATAAAAATATTTAATTATAAAATGCCATTAATTGAAAAAGATGACAAAGCAGAGTTGTGCAAAAAAAGAAATTGTGCCACCATAGATTAGCTTCAGTCTGAGCTGAGTGACAGCTTGTTTCTGATTGCCTGCCCTCTGCCTTGTCCACACCGAAAGCATGGATGGTATGTGGCTTTCCTAAGTCTCATGATTTGAGAAGGCAATGCTCACATATTTTCAGATGAGTATATTTGTTGCCTTAAAAATGAATACTGTATATACTCATGTATAAGTCTAGAAATTTTAGTCAAAAAATGGACCAGAAAAACCTGAGTCGACGTATTCATGGGTCAATGTAAGTGATGTACTTTAACTGTTAGATATAAAAAAGGAACAACTCTCTGGTGAAAGATAAGAACATAAACTGTCCTGGGAGCACCTTCCTTTAGGCCAGTGCTTCTCAATTATTTTCTGTCATGCCCCCCCCCAAGGAAGAAGAAAACCATTTTGCGCCCCCCGTCACGGAACTGGAATGTAAATAGTATCATTTGTCTATAACAATTGTTATAGTACACCTCTGCATAACAGAGCCTCACGCCCCCCTTTATGGAGCCTCATGCCCCCCCGGGGGCCCACCCCACTATTTGGAGAAGGCTGCTTTAGGCTGAGCAAAAACAGTTAATCCTGCTGGAATTTTGCAAGCTCTTTGGCATTGTTTTTCTTTGCTTCATCCTTTAGATCCTTTGTTACATGCCTCTAAGTTTTACCCTTGAGTTATCCATGGGTCATATCAAAATCCATCATTTTGGCCCCAAATCTGCCTTTGACTTATACATGAGGTTGACTTATAGTCAAGTATATACGGTATATAAAAATAAAACCATATATTTTCAGGATCTCATTGTGAACCAAATCCTACATATTTTCTGAGTTCTTCCAGAATTATAACCTTGAGTATAATCCTGCATCTGGATACATTCCCAAATCAGGGGAGGAGAAATTTTGGCCCTCCAGATGTTTTGGACTTTGGCTCCCAAAAGTTTCAGTCACTATACTACAGGACAGTGGGAAATGTATTCCAAAATACATTGCAAGCCAGAAGTTCCCCAGCTCTACTGAAGTCTTGCATGTATAACTACAAGATTTGCAGAGTGATTATTTTAATCAGTGCTGATATTATTTATTCATCTTGTGTGATCCTGTACATCTTCAACAGCAGAACTCAAAATTTAGGATTCCCCAAGACTCAGACTTGCTTAGCTTTAAAAAGGTTGGCCCATTTTATGTTTTCAGAATGTATTCTGGGATCATATCAACAAGCCAACAAGGCAGAAATAATAATAATAATAATAATAATAATAATAATAATAATAATAATTATTATTATTATTATTATTATTATTATTATGCTTTATTTATATAGTGCTGTAGATATGCACAGCACTGTACATACAAACCATAAAATAGATAACAGTAAGATGATCTACAAAAAGGTTTAAGAGAAACCAAGGTGTGCTAATAATGCATGCTCCCATTTTGGGGGAAAAAATCTTGTGTGTGTAGAAGGATAGTTGCAAAAATACAAACAGATACACAAATATGTATACTGTCAAACCAAAGTAAGGTGAAAAGAGAAAAACTGGAAACAAGAGGAAAAAACAGTAGCTGAGGGTCACATATTAAGTGCAAAAAAAGATTAAAGGAGGAGAGCCATTCTGAATTTTTAAACAGACTTTCTGCTGTCATGTAGCAATAGCACCTATACACAGGTGTGAAAACATTAAAAACACAATTTGTTTAATGCTAACTGAGATGTCTCCAATACCACATACGGCTAGGCAGAAAAGACAGTAAAATTTTAATATATATTTTGGTGGTTAAAAATCCTCCTTGTTTATTATTATTTTGATGAGCATCTTACAAAAATGTTTGTTTATTTATATCACTTACTCGTGCCTTTGCTCCCTGCTGAAATCACTTGCCTGCAGTGACATCATCATGTTGCTAAATCTAGGAAACAGCCACGCATGCAGCCATGTAAATGCTGACTGTATTTCAGAAATCCTTACTTTCTGTGTAGCCTCCTGTACAGAAATGTTTGCCTGGAAAATGCTCTGCAGGCATTAACTGACTTGGAACTGCACAGATGTTCAGACATTATTCTCACCATGCTTGACGATGGTACAAATAAGAGCATCCCTCCTGTGTCCACATGGAATGATGTCTAAATTGATGCCATGTGGGAAGTTTTCATTTTCTAAAAAGACACATTTCTTATTTATTTCTTATTCTTTCTGTCATGAAACCTCTAAGTCAACAAACTTATAAAAGCAAACAGTAAAATCCAACAGGATATCAAAGATAACGTTTTTAAAATAAATAAAATATGACATGTAGATTTAGCTACATGATGATGTCAAAAGAGACCATGGTAAAAAAAAAAACCACAATCCATTACTGTTCTAAAGCACCATCACTGATTTAAAAAACAATCTAAAGGACAGCAGAATCAGTTGTACAGGTGGCTTCAGAGAGAGTGTTTTGAAAATATAGTGCCACTGTGCAAATAAGAAGTCTATTTCTGACCACAGACCTGACCTCTGAAGATAGAGGCATCTGGAGCAAGGTTTATAAACCGTTTGGATTCCCAGTGATTGGGCGGTATATAAATAAAACCTATTATTATTAACATCAAGGAGTAAACACAAGATCCTGCCTGATGAGCAGCAAGAGCCCCACAAAACAATGGTCCTATGGGGCAAAGCCAATCCTTGACTCTGGCTAGGTGTGACCAGTGGCTCCATTACTGCTGGGCAACAATTCTACTCTTGCTTTTAATATCGTCCATCACAGGCCCACCAGATCTAGGCACTGTATCTATGTTGGGGGGGGGGGGAATTCACCACCTGGACAGGTCCTCTAACACCCAAATCCCCAGATGACCTCTGATGCATGCCTTCCCAACTAAATAACCTTCTCCAGGCAAAGCATGTTGCTCTGTTATGAAACTATGGCAATACAAGAGGGGTGGGGATTATGTGACTCTCCAGATGTTGTTGCTACTGGACCATTGCCTGGAGAACTGACCCACAAGAACACAGTAGTTGGTGATCTCTCCATGAGAAAACTAGAGCCATGGTTGCAGTCAACATTATAGAAACGTTAGGTACAGACAAACGAAATTCATAAGCAGTATCTGACTTCCACATCAACCCTAGAAAAAGTTTTTGAATAATATCTCACACATTTTTTACCCAAATTCTCAAATCAACAATCTGAGCTGTCATTCAGAGAACACCATTTAGACTCTCAGATTGTGTCACAGCCATTTGTAAGCATCGAAACAGCCATCATCTCCCATAACCATTACTAGAGGCTCTCAAAACCTAAGCAAGCTTGTTTCAGATCTTAGCAAAGGCTGCTGCTCCAATGTGTGTATTCCCTATAAATCAAATCCAGCTAAATCATGCTACTTTTGCAATGATGCAAAAGCAGTTCCACTCACAATAACGGGGAGAGAAAAACCTGAACAGTCCCCCCCCCCATTACCAATAGGAAAACAGTATGCAACAGAAATTTCATTTTGGATTAATGCATCCAACATACTTCGTTTTGATACAAGTATTTTTATATATTCAGCAATTGCATACACAGAACTTTCAGTAAACAATGTGATGGTTCCTCCTATTTTCAAGACCTCTTGCTTTGTAAGTTCTTCTTTCTGTAAAGCTTATCGCACACAGCTAAAAAGTCTGATTAGTCAAAGAGCATGTTATGAATCCTGTCATCTCTGACCTTTGCATTTCCAGGATGACCTTTTTTTTGGAATGCCATTAGTTCAGAACTAGTGCATAAATGAAATAGGCTGAGTAAAATAACAGATACTGGCATTACAATACCTAAAGATCCACAAGAGCACTGAAAGCTTAGCTCTGGATATAGTGATCTTTTGAATAGATGACTATTTTAAGTCTTTATTTTATGTCTAGCTTGCATCAGTTCCTCATGAATTCTGCTAATGGAGTCTAAAAATCTATTATTTATTGCAACACCATCTCTTATAGACTGTTAGCAGAGAGCTCCCTTGTGTTTACAATATTACTGCATCTAAAACCTCTGAAGCACAGCAGAGATGCAAGACTGTATTTAGATTGCAAATGCAATTTTTCTTTGTCATAAATATTTTTTTCCGTTACAGTCCACTAAAAAGTAAAAATTAAAAAACCCTATGCCTGGCTTCTTCTAATATTTTTCATTCATTACATTGCAATCTCAAGCAACAAATGGGAAAATATTAGCCACTTCAATAACGTACCTCCATGTTGTATTTTTCCACTGTCCTCTGCAAGGGATCAACAACTTGCCAGCAAATCAAGATGCAAAGATCTATCAGCAGCATCCCTCCAACTATCACCATCAATTTCTGGTCTTTAATGATCTAAGGAGAAAAAGAGAGAGAGTATAGGAGGGCATTCTCATTTAACTCTGAGAGTGCTATGAAGCTTTTCTTAAGTGCCATAAATATACAACACTTCTAAGAAGGCTTTTTAATTATGCATAGAAAGGATCTCCATAATACTGGAAGACTAGAAAAAGTTATCTCATAAGCTACATTTATGTTGCTTCCTATTTGACAACTGAACAGACCATAATCTTCATAATTTTAACATATTCTGCAGCAATATACAAAAAGCCATCAAGTTGGTTTTATGCTCATATTTATGAAGAAAGATATCCTTTACAGATTCTGCCAGAAATTATAACTAAGATAACAATTTAACTTCATTCCAAAATCTTATTTAAATTTATGGAGTGCAATAACTTAGATGTAGAAGATTTCATTTGATGTTATCTAAATCTCGTCTCCATGCACTAAAACAGGACCATCAATGTTAAAAGCAAAATTTTCTTTAGTGCATGCAAGGTAGGGAGAAAAACTCTCTTGTGTGCTACATTCGTATGATGACGTACATTGTTTACCCTCTTTCTTAAGAATATTTAGACAAGTGGCAGACTGCCAGAGTTTGGGATTTCCATTGGTTCCTTACAGTTCCCTGCAGGCTACACCCCCACGATTTTTACCCCCAAAATACTTGGAGGCCTCAAAAGTGAACTCCCAAATGGCCAATAGTGCCCTTCAAAACCTTTATCGGGAGTGAGAGGCGACAGGTAAGAGACGTTCGCAGCTGGAGGACCTCGCCGAGGAAGCTCCGCCCCCTGGGTTCTGGAGAGGGACAGGTGAAGATTGAAGAGGAAACACCATGAAGGACATGGAGATAAAGAGACTGCTTTCTGCCAATGTTACCTGCATATTTTCAATTATTGTCACAACTGTTGTTCCTTCTCTGTTTTTGGAGAACTTCTCCATCTTGAGTACACACTTGACATGGTTGTGCATCTGTTCAGCAACTGTTGGGACCGTAAATATAATTTTGTATATTATTCTTAATCCAAATCCATCTACTAGAAGAAGTTCTCTTGCTCACAAGGTGGCAAGGTTTATAAGATGTTGTGTGTACTTTTTCATGTCTTGCGTCCTGTTCCATGGAATCATTGTTCTTTATGGAGCACCATTACTAGAGTCAGTCTTGGAGACCTTTTTATTTGCTGTTCTTCTTTCTACCTTTACTGCTTTGCATTGCTTGTGTTTGCTGGGACCAAATATTCACATATGGCTCAAAGTGTTCAGTAAAAATGGGGCTATGTCCATCTGGGATAACAACTTGCAGATTACCACAATGTGCAGTGTGGTGGGTGCATGGCTTGGAGCATTTCCTATTCCACTGGATTGGGATAGACCATGGCAGGTGTGGCCCATCTCCTGCTCGCTTGGAGCCACTTTTGGCTATGCATCTGGTCTTCTTATTGCACCCTTGTGGATATACTGGAACAGGAAGCAGCTTACATACAAAAGCAGATAACTGGAGCAGAGGGAAGGTGTCTTTGTTGTTGTGCTGACTCTGTAAATACTGTGCAGAGACTGTGGCCAAAAAGCAGAGGCCTATCCAAACATCTTCAAATATCGTTGGGCTGGCGTTCCTCCTCTTGAAACATGGCTTGCATGCTGTGGCAACATGAAGAGACATCTGTCGCTTGCCCTAAATTATGTTACCCCTGAGAGATTGTACTTTCCTTCCAGTCTGAATAAAGTATTCATAATTAAAAAAAAAACCTTTATCGGGAGTGATTGGCCATTTTGCAGAAACTGGAGACTTTTCAGAGTTTAACCCACCTTTTGAAGGCTTTTGTGGAAGTGAGCATTCAATCACTTCCTGTTTTGAATAAAAGCTCCATACAAGGAATGAGCAATATGCTGGAGCTCTAATTTACTTTTCAGGTTGTTGAAAGTACTCAATTTACTTTTCAAGTTGTTTCAAGAAGTATGCCAAAAAAAAAGTAACTTTAGCCTGAAGAGCCTTAGACACCCTCCTATACCACAATGCATAGAGATCTTGTGACTGGTTAGGCTTGGCCTAATCAATACCTACTGATTTCATCAGGATCTAAGTGCAACTATCCTACAGCAAAGCTGTATACAAGGAATAATAATCAGTTTCAACAGGATATCCTCCCAATTATTTATAGAACTGCAGTATCTGTCTGGATCCAATCCATCACATCCTACTCAATAATAAAATCCTCAGACACCTCTAAGAGCATTATGATATAAAACAAAGTAACTTTATTCTACTTGCTGGTCCAGAAACTAAAAAAAAAAAAAAATCCAGACAAAGCTAATTATTATCATCATTATGATGATGATAATACTATAATTTTAAGCAATAAGTGCCTATTATTCTCATTTTGAAGCAAGCAACAATGCTGGGGAAAATGAAATGTAACTTGCCATATGTTGGTTCATTTTCAGCAGATGGCCTTTTAATCGTGCACTTGGTGGTGTTCATTTTATTTAGCATGGCGATGTTGACTTCTATAAAATGAGATCTCCTCCTCATATATTTATATTAGTAAATCAGAAAAGAAAAAAAAAACCAAAGGGCATCTAATCTTATCCTTAGTAAGAGACTGGTTTCAGTGTATGCTAGCAAATCTTCTAGGATTGTAATCTTAACTTCCATTTTATTGAAATCATTTGCTTTTATCTATGAGCAGAAAATTAAGAAAAAGGTTGCAAGTTAAATTAGTATTGATGGGTAAAATATTTCTGTAATGTGAATTTAACATATTACTTTCAGAACAGCCTTTTGGTGTCTGTTGTGTCCATTTGTTCTGTTAGGTCCTGGCCCATGCTTCTTGGTGGCTGTTCCTACCCTCTGGAACTCCCTTCCTCTGGAGGCTAGTCTGGCCCTCTTCCTGCTGGCATTTTGCCAGCAAATAATGGGGCTCATGACTATGGTGCAGCGTGGCGCATGGGCCACGGGTGCATGCGCTATTACCCCTTCCAGGGCACACCAAGGCTTCTTCTGGCGCAGCTTTCAGCTGCATATGATATGGGCACACTGTAGTTCTTTAGTGGAAAAATGCAGACATCGTGGAAACATGAGAACAAAATGTGTATATTATTAGAAATATGCACAAAAGCACAAGACATTAGGCAAAATGCTTGCAAAAATGCATACATTGTGAAAAAATCAATACAATGTTGCACAAATGAATGCATATACCAGAAAACGAGTCAACGTGTGTGTGGGGGGGGGGGGGGGGAATGAACTGAAACTAAGGTTAGGGAAAAGAGAAACCACATGAAACAAAATCTGACAGGTTTACCCATCCCTACTCAAGCATGACAGTACTCAAATCTACAACCCAGAGACAGGGAATTAGGAACACACTGTGAACATACATGTTCTCTCCAATCCAGGAGTGTATAGTTATTTCCCATTCTTTCCATAGTTTGCTATGATTAGGGAGCCCATTTGTTGTTACATCCAATCAGATTAAACTAAGATTGCCCCCAACCACTGATTATAGACACACCTGAAGTCAAGTTGTCAAATCCTGGTTTGGAGGCACACCTATCTAGTGCACAACTATAGGCACGGCTATCTAGTTCATTTGTTTAAAAGATATGTTAACCCAGCCTATACACCACATGGATAACAAACATGTTTGAATAAAGTTTTTATCAGTCACTCTCAGCAGGTGTAGGTTTGTTCCACATGTAACTCTGCAACTCTAGAACAAATCAGCAGACTCTCCCAGCCTGCAATGTATGTTTATACCAGAGAGGCAATGCCTCTTGCCCTATCCTATCATACACGCTGCTGGTACTGCCTCAGTAGTGGCAGTGAGCTAGAGACAACCCCATAATGAACCTTCTCAGGACAAATAAGACAGAGAACAGTTGACTGAGGAGGAATAAGGACTGCTCTTTCCTTTTAGTTCTCCTGCAGGCAGGTGGCTTGATAGATAATGCTGATTTGAAAAGAACAGCAAGCTAGAGTTAGAGCTAATCATGAAAGACAGAAGACCTGCCATACATTCCCAGTCAACAAAGTAAGGTTTACAGTTCACATTGGGACCAAAATAGAGACTCTTCTTGGTTAGATGAGGATAGAAGTGATAAGAAGGGGATACAGGTGCTAGTTATCTGGCTGGAGGATGGTACCAGAATCCACTGACCCAGGAGGCCACACTTCAGTGATCACGTCTATGTTTTCTTCTTCTCAATGTCCTTGCTTTTATTTCTATTGTGAGTTTAATTATATGTTTTCATTTTTATATGATACAAATTTTAAAGCAGTACATCTGTTTTTAACCTCTGTAAGAGTCCTGGACTTTAACCTTGAGTCTTGAACTGGGAAAAGGCAGGATATAAACAAACAATCTCCTCCTCCTCTGTGGATCCTAAGAATTTCAGTAGGGTACATTTTTACCTCACATTGTGCATCATTCTTCTAGACCAGGGGTTCCCAATCTGTGCTCTGAGGAGCCCTTAGGGCTCTGCATGCACTTCCCAGGTGCTCCACGGCCGCTCCAGGAAAATGAAATAAATAAATATTGAATGAAATTAAAGAATAAGAATATATTCTTATATATATATTCCTAAACACCATTAACCTGTAAGGCACAGGGTAGACCTCTTAGGGGCTCCACCATAGAAATAAGGTCTCTGCAAGTCAAAAAGGTTGGGAACCCCAGCTCTAAACTCAGAAAATCTTCTAATGCAATCTTGTAAAGCCTTGTCCTGTAATTAGTCATATAAATATTATGTGGATCTCCTTCTAGCATTACATTTAGCTTCTCACTGCAACAAACTTTCTGCAGGTCGTGCAGCAACCACCTTAAGATCACAAAAGGTACAGTGCTAAAAAGCATTTTTGTGACAGCCTTAGGCAGTGCAAGAGCAGAAAAGATATGCATTTTCATCAAATATAGGTCCAGAGTTCTCTAAACATGCAGAATACATTCAGTAAAGTTTCTTGAAGAATACATTTCTTTCTTGAAGAATACATTTTGTGGTTCCTCAGTCAGAGTAGCCAGTAACTATGAACCAATAGGTCTAGGTTCACATTATATTTATTCTTGTCAACACTTGTAACATTTTCCATACTTACTTCTGCAGAACATCCAAACAAAATCTACTTCTTATATCTTAATAGGTTTTAAGACATTCTAAGACTAATATTTCCAGAACTGTAAAAAGTCCGTAGGTAGAGAATGGAGAAGTAGGTCACAAGAGAGCTGCAAAAAGCTTCAGTTGCTAGGATCCTGGGAGTTATAGTCTGATTTTGGTAAACAAGCAATATCTGGGTGGTTTCTCCAGCCCCCATTCTCTTTTTCACTGAGCACTGAGGGGGAACCCTGCAGACATAGCTGGTGAAGAAACTGTTTTTGCCCTACCATTACATGCCAAGCAAGAGAATGGAGATGAAGGTAAACTTTGGGATGCCCTAATTAAACTGAATGACATTGTTTTGGGGACATACAAAGTATATAATCACACAGCATGCAACTGATAGAATTCATTGCTCCACAATGTAATGATGCCCCTTAGTCTAGATTCCACTCTAAAAAGGATTAGAGAAATTAGAGAAATGCATGGAGAATAAATACTGTTAAGCATGATAGCTAAACTAAACCTCCATGCTCCAAGGTGGGACACTTATTAACATCAGGTGCTGGAAGCAAACAATAGAGGACTGATGTTCAGTTTCATGTGTGACTTATCAGTTTCCTAGAAATGTCCAACTGACCACTCACCACTTTCGAAAGTAGATCTTGGTCCAATCCAGCAGGGCGTTTCTATACCCTTAAGTGACATGAATGAGGAAAGTTGGAATCTTTAATATCCCTTTGCCCTACATTCACCTCCACGTTTACACACCAAACTGATAGAAGCTTGGTACAAAAGGGCAGAGAAACCTTAGAAAGGGAGTCAAGTATCTAAAAGAATAAAAGACTAAAATGGAAAATGTAGTAGTACAGTAAAGTTTCCTCCCAGTGAAATAGGTATGCTGCATCATTTTTTGTCTTTAACTATGCTAATATGTTGTTGTTTTAGCTTTGTTATGCTTAAATGTGTTGAATTTTTTTTAAAAAAAATTGCAAACTGTTTAGTGAAACTTCCAGTGCTAAAAAGTGGGCTAAAACATTTAAACAAGCAATAAAAGATACAAGTAACCCCTAGAAATTTCAACTGCTTGGAGAAGTCAAGGAACTATACAACAGTATCTTTGTTTGAGTTAACATCTAGATTGTGCCTGCACTAGATGAACTATGTCTCTCAGGATCATAGAATCAGAGTTGGAAGAGACCACAAGGGCCATCCAGTCCAACCCTCTAATCAAAGCGTCCCCGACAGATGGCCATCCCACCTCTGTTTAAAGACCTCCAAGGAGGGCGACTCCACCACACTCCAAGGGTGTGTGTTCCACTGTCAGGAAGTTCCTCCTAATGTTTAGGAGGAATCTCTTTTCCTGTAGCTTGCATCCATTGTTCCGGGTCCTCTTCTCGGGTGCAGCAGAAAACAAGCTTGCTCCATCCTCAATATAACACCCATTCAAATACTTAAACAGGGCTATCATATCACCTCTTAACCGTTTCTTCTCCAAGCTAAACATACCCAGCTCCCTAAGTCTTTTCTCATAGGGCATGATTTCTAGACCCTTCACCTTTTTTATCACCCTCCTTTGGACACGCTCCAGCTTCTCAATGTATGGATGGATGTAGTAGTAGCATATTACTTCCTTTTGTCATATGCCCTATGATGCAGATTGTAAAGTAATAGGAAGGAGTCCTTGCCAACAGCGCATTCACTTTCTATTCTACAGTTTGTTGAACTTTGCCAGATTAGCATTGCAACACTAAATAAATACTCTGTTGTAAGACAAAGAAAATTCCTCTGATCTGGCAGGAAATCCTTGTGTCACTATCACAATATATGCTTAATCCAGGAAATATGTGAACCATCTGCAAATGGCAAACAGAGAGCAGGAAATGCTCCCATTTCTGAGACTTCCACTTCCTTGTATTTTTTTTCTCATCACCTCAGCATATTCCATCACCAGTACCTACCAGAGATGAATGTCCAGCCCTTCAGCCTGTGACTTGGCAAGGGCAATACCACCCTCCTTTTGATAAAATGCCAAATGTTCTCAATGCCATGCCTGACAACAGAAGTAGTGCCAACCAGTGAAATGAAAGGACACAAAGGCTTTTGGCAGTCCATACATCAGGGTTTCTCTTTGACTAGATTGACAGCTTAGATGGCAAAAATGAGGACAATGGCAACATGCCCAGGACAAAACTACACAACATCAGTCACACATCACACCCACATTGGCAGAACATATTATTTAACATCCAGAATCTATCAGAACTGCACATCCCATCCAAACTCAATGCTTCTATATTACAATGCTGTCCATCATAGCCAGCTTCACCCTATCAACCTGAAGAGAGGAAAGCAAACACATAATGTTTCATGGATGCCACCCCCCAAATGTCTTTAATTAGAGTAATATCTACTAGGTCATGGCTGAAGCAACAGATTCCCCTCCCCCCAAATGCACAAATCGAAACTCTGACAGGAGTCTATGTTCACATATAACAATACAACAGAAGTGTAGAGGGTTCTGGTTTAATGCTCATGAGCAGTGTGGTGCACCTTCCACACCCACTTGGTTCCACCATCAAGTGGAACACTCACAAAGTAATACAAACTCACTGGTACATACTGGTTTAATTGCTCCTCTGACATGACAGAATTGAAAACTAAGGTTCATGCTTACTCCCTGATTCCTGACTTTTGCAGGAGCAATAAACCAGCACCTCTAGCTTAGACATAACACCAAACTTTCAATTTCTGGTTCATTTAGCTGTCTCAGGCTGCATGCACAGCATGCTGCTCCTGAATAGTAAATCAGAATTCTTTATAGTTTTGGCTTTGATGTGTGCTGAAACAGCCTACTGTCTAAGCAGCTTTTGTAAAGATGGGTGTCGTAACCAGCAAGATGGAGAAAACTTCTTCTTCTAACTAATATCCAGTACTACCTTGCTATCTTCAAGAAATTGAAGGGTGAGTGATGGCAGGGGGGCAGATATGTATTAATAGGATTTGGTTTTAAGACTTACCTTTTTCTTCATTTTTACATTTTTGAAAATTGCATGGACTCTCCACGTTTTTGCAAACATTGCCCCAAATGCAGTTGTGTAGCCCACTGTAAGTATCCATGTCCGGACCTGAAGCCAATAAAAGACACAGTTTGGGTACATGAGTTAAGCTAAAGAATGAAACTAACTTTTCTTCAGAGGCTCAAAAGGTTACTGATTTGGAAAACTTCCAGACTCCCCCAACCAGCAAGGCCAATGGTCATTGTTAGCTGCAGGATTCTGGCAACTATAATCCCCAAAAGTATTTTTTTTTTAGCTTCTTTTGTTACTTATATGCTTATATCAAGCAAATTTATGTTTTTAACCACCAGACACACAAACCCGAAATATGAGTTAAATCAGCTCTTTCTTTGAGTAAAGTCCAAGATTTCATAAATATATGCATCTCAACCAGACATGAACTAAATAGCTATAAACCCAAATGGGAAATAGTGGATGTGCACATGTGTTTTTATAGAAAACTGGCTGGCAATTCAGCAAAGCACTCTGAATTCCATGCATATGAAAATAACTGAAGGACAAAATTAAACTCTTCACTTCTATTTATTTCAGTAGGATTTGTAAATGAAAAGCCTTTAAGAAGATGATATAAAATGTAGGAAAGGAATGATCCTATAAAAGAAGATATGCACCTTAGAAAAGGAAGGGCAGAAATTGGAAGAATGAAAAATTGTCTGCTTTTTGTCCCAGCAATTTTAGATGTGGGACAGAGTGTTCAGCTGGCAATGTTGATGATGCAGTTAAAAAAAAATCCTGCATCATTAGCATTTATGCTGCAGTTTTTGTGCTCCATTTTTCACCAGGCACATTACCACAGGCAACCCTATTGTTCTAAGAAGAAAAACAAGGCATCAGACAAACATTAGCGATAAACATTAAGAGTTGAACATAAACATCATCTTAATTGGGTTAATAAAAGCAAATTCTTGAATCCTGAGGAGGGGAATAAATTTACACAGCTCAAAACACAGACACAGATCTTTTCAGCTCAGATGATGTATTTTTCACTCTAGCCTTTAAAATCACATCATTTTTCTTCTCTTTCAATTTGACCCAACCTCCTGTAATTACAACATAGAATAAAATAGTCTGCTGAACTGAAAAGTACAGCCACTAGTATCTTGACTGAAAGAGGCCAAATTTTGTTTCTCTCCTTTGTGTTTGAAATGACTGTAGCAATCAGGAAATCAATCCAGTACAAAACAATTTTTAAAAATGAAGAAACTGGGAAGTCTAATGATAGAGATAAAATTTAACCTTACAAACTTTCTATGTGTAGTTATTTATTCAAATGTAGTTCCACTGTATTCCCAGGTGAGTTGTTGTGCACAGAATGGCAAATGCTACTCTATATGTACATCTTCCATCTGCATTATGATGCCTAGTTTTTAATCTCTTATTTTGTATACTGAATATGGAATCCAAAATTCCTAAATACAAAATTCCAACCCATTATTATTTAAATTAAAGAAAACAAAGAACAGGGATGAACATTAGCAGTATATTGGCCATTCCAAAACATAGCAAAGACAAGGCAATGAATGATTTGGTAAATTTCACTGCATGAATTTCTTATTATGAAGTCCACTGATAGGACACGGAAGTGGACCAATGTGGTTTTTAATGCAAACAGAACTGGATTTCTCCATCTGGGGCCACTGGTTGTTAATTACAATGAACTGCATGTACTTAAAGGCAAACTGAGGCCTGTTACAGACTGCCAAAATAAAGCTGCTTCGGGTCTCTTTGGAGATATCCTATTTAAATGATGCATGGGTCCTAAGAGTCCGGAGGTCGCGCCAAAGCCACACTCCATTCCTAAGCACTGGAGTGCAGCTTTGGTGCAGCTTCCGGATTCTTAGGACCCGTGCATCATTTAAACAGCATACCTCCAAAGAGACCTGAAGCAGCTTTATTTCGGCAGTCTGTAACAGGCCTTCAGCTTCTGTTATTCTAGGCAAAGAGTTGATTCTGGAATCTTCTCATATAGTTTTATATTTACCAATAATTTTCTTACCCTGAGGATGTAATCTTGCATCCGTTAATTCTGCAATGAGATTCAGCCACTTAAACTTGTTAAAACACTGGATTTGAGGTTCTGCATGTGGATTCTTGTCATTCATTGCCATGTTTTTGACACAAATTAAAAAACCCATGTTTCAATCCAGAAATGCTGAAGCTTTTTTCTTGTTTCTTATTCATCCCATTTCCTTTACCCAGCTGCTGTAACCAGTGGTATAGTGGTGAATTTTGAAGTGCTGGATCTCACCAACTGATATTCATACCATCTTTTTACACAAGGCTGCTGGCACAGCTCACTCCATTTCCAGACATCTCCCTCTCTCGCTTTACCTCACGCCCTTGCAATGTTCTCCCTTGCTTCTTGCATTCTACCACTCACACTGCTCACTTTGCTTCCCAGCTATTCCTCTCTTACTTTACCTCATTCCTTCTTGATGCCTTTATTTTGCTTTTTACACTGTAACATTGGCACTACTCACTGTATCTCCCTGCTGTTCACTCCCTTTACCCTCCTCATGCGTCCACATAGCTGTTCTCCCTTGCTTATACTACTCTGATGCTTACTCTTCCTTTCCTGGTACTCCTTCTCTCATCTCACTTTGCATCTTTTCTATCTGCACCTTTCATGCTTCTTGCACCCCACTGTTTCTACCATCCCACCAGGCATTCTTGCCTCCCCTGTATCTGAAAGTCAAGGTGGGTTTATTTCCCATAGAACAATTTCACAAAACTTTTCCTGCCTTTATTTACATTTTTTAAAAATAAAGGCTTGGTCCAAGAAGGCACTGGGTGGCATGACTAGAAGTTGCGTAAAACCTGACCAAAACCTGCCACCCATACCATATAGGTATGGCAACCCTACCTATAACAAGTCCTCTGTATAGACTCCAAAACTGCTGGGAGCTTAGTTGATCTAACACAATTTCTAGCAGTTTTCATCCCTCCCAGCTAAAGCCATCACCAAACACTTTGCACTACAACAAGGATAGTTTACAACAATGTATAATTGCTGGGAACCAGTGTTCCTTCTAATTACTATGTGGATTCAAAACTGAACTCAGAGGGAACAGGGAAATCAAAGAGGGATGGCAGATGATGGCATAGGTCCTGCTAATCAAAGTGTCCTGGGGTTTTGATCCTCTTAGCCTTGGCTCCTCTATACCACTGATCATTGTTTGTTTGTTTGTTTGTCACTTTTCTTCCATAAAGGGAATTAAGGTGGCTCAGAAATAAAATGACAATGGAGGTAATTTGCAGCCACAAGCAGTGTGTTCATACAATGGTGTGTGTGAATGGGGGGGGGGCGGCAGTGGGTAAAAATAATCAAGCTGGGGGGGCCTTGACACCATGTGGTGCTGACTGCTTATTGATGTTTGGCCCGCCTTGGAGGCAGGCTATGTGGACAGCAGGAATTCCAGCCAAATTGGGGAAACCCAGGAATGGGCCAGTTTTTCCTCTCTCTGTGCTCACCTCCATCTTACATCAAAGCCCAGGGGTTGCTTTCTCTGATTCTGAAACATCCTGCCCATCAGAAGCATTTGAAAAGGAGGAGCCAGGTGAGGAGGGGAAGAGAAGGCGCACCCAGTTAAATGTTTCACAAAGAAGAAGGAGCTTGTTCCATAGACAGCAATCTTCATTCAGTTAAGGATTTGGATTAGTAAAGGCCGCAGTGAGTCAGTGTGGTGTAAACAGGGTAAATTTGTACAAAATACTGCACACTGGATCTGGATTATTTTGTTGATGTGGATTCAGTCTGTGAAATACAGTGGATCCTGTGACAGAGCATTCTAGCAGTATAGTTCAGGGAAGGCCACCAGAGCTCTCTAGCAGAGCATTCTAAGTACTTCACCAAACCAAAAATCCCAAGAGGCTATAAAATGAAGCCTACAGTTACAATGTCATAAAATTACAACAACTGTACAGTGCAGATACACTCCATGAAATGTGACACAAGTTTATTGAAAAATAAATCCCATAGAATTTATTGTGATTTATGTATGGGTAGGATGGTAAAGAACTGCAACCATAGTGTTGCACAAAACAGGTACAGTTGGCCATCCATATTCACGGATTCTGCATCCACCAATTCAACTGTTGCCAGCTTAAAAATACTTTAAACATTTTAAAAAAGAAGCAAACCTTGATTTTGCCATTTTATATATGGGACTCCATTTTTCTATCCCATTGTATATAATGGGACTTGGGCAATCACAGACTTTGGTCCTGAAACCAAACCTCAGCAGATACTAAGGGCCCACTGCAGAAGGAACAAAGTAAACAGGATTGCCATAAGGACTGCTACCATATTAGCTATAAAGACTACTTTTAATGAAAAGAACAACAACAGGATGAAATGTTTGAAGTCTTAACCAACTTTATTTCACAAAAAGATGCACACCAAATGCAATCTATAGTATGTGTGTGAATGTCGGAGTGGAATCCTCATTGAAGTGCCAAATTAAAAGTTAAGGTTAAAAAAAAAAAGCTTAAAGGCAAAATCTGCCAGGAGAATGCAGATTGGCAATTCTTGACCTCAGTAGCTAATACGCATATAAAATAGTCAAAATTCCAACATCCATTAATTCACTGGACATCACATTTAAAGTTCATGGCTGATTAAATAAAAATCAGTTTAAAAGTACAGGATTTCTAATTTCTCATCCCCTCCCACGGTTTTAAGTATACTTACCACCTTTTAACATTTCCATTTTCTCCTGATTGTTAGGTAGGTGTCCTCTTTTAAATCTGTAAAGCTCTCTGTTCCCTTTGCAATCTGATGTCACACTGTATAGTTAAGGCCACTGAGGGCATTAATTGCTCTATTTTGGCATTTGGATACTTACCATTTCTTGGCACTTCAACTGTGCTAACCTTTTAACTCTGCACATAATAGGTTTCTTTCACATACTTTTCAAAGACTCTAATGGCACATAGGTACACCGAAGTCATGGATTCCTCAGTGATATATGCCAGCAAAGTAAGATGTGACCAAAAATTCTGAACGTTCAGGCAGTCTTTTCATGTCTCATCCTTTCTGTTATCACTTATGGTTTCCTTCCTCTATTCTCATCTTGACCACCTTCATTGTTCTTGAGTATGTATGGCTTATGATCTGTTATGGTCTTCCAGGAAATTCTTTTTATATTTATCATTTACAAGCATTCCTGAAGCACATCTACAGCCATGTCAACCCTTCCAATTAAACGATCTCAAACATTCAGTTCCTGTGGTAATGTCCTAGGTCCCCCAGGGGACGGTGGGTGCAGAGAGATAAACCATGCCTTCCAACCACCAAGTTTTACTGTCCACTTTTGCTTCTATTAATGCTATACCTAGTATGCTATTTCAGAATTTACAGTTGTGCTAATATCATTACCATCATATTATTTTTTAAATTGGGTGTGTGGGTTCTGAACAGTGCAATAGACAGGTTCAAATAAGTGCTACGGTAACTTTTGCATTATCAAAGGAAGACCAAACAGTGCTTCTTTGTCTAGGCATGCTTTGGAATAAAGTAAGATCTTATGTACTGGACACAATCTAATTAGTTTGCAAAACATTTCATGTGGCTCCCTCTTAAGCTACCAAAGATGAACTCTGTGAAAATCAAAAGCTAGCTTGCTGCTTTGTTAATTTACATTGTCTTAAATAAAAGTATGACTAGAATTTCCAGCTGCCCGCTCTCTCTTTTTAGGTTGGTCTGCAGCAGGCGTGGGGAAAGTGCAGGCAGCACATGACCCCCAATTTTTGAGGCTCATAAGAACTTCCAATTTTCAAGTCATCTGTCTCTGGAGGGGGACAATTTTGCCATGCTCTTGCCTCCCAGAGTGTTTTAGGATGTGAAGAGGCTTTTTAAAACTAGCAAGTAAACCCAGGCCCAGTCTGTACAGACCAAATAAAATGTCCTCCTCCTTCACCCCAGTCCTCTTGGTAAGGAATCTAGATGACACATGGCTACAATCCCACTTCTTTTTGAGCCAGCAAAAAGCTGGATCAGGGCTGCAGCATGTGGTTGCCGCAGTCCCAATCTGGCTTTCTAAGGGGAGGCTTGAAGCTGCCCCTTCAGGGCCATCTGTTTGGGCCCTAAATCTATGAAAGCTCATGCTGCCAACTTCTTTATTTCAGTTAGTCTCAAAGGTGCTAGAACAGTGGTTCCCAAACTGTGGGTCGGGACCCCTTTGGGGGTCGAACGACCCTTTCACAGGGGTCACCTAAGATCATCGGAAAACACATATTTGCACGTAGCAATGAAAATAATTGTATGGTTGGGGGTTGCCACAACATGAGGAACTGTATTAAAGGGTCACGGCATTAGAAAGGTTGGGAACCACTGTGCTAGAAGATCTCTCTACACATTCTAGAGACTAACACGGCTATATCTTTGAATTCCACAATATGAACAGATATGCGAATGGACTGAAATAAGGTACACTCCTGCAGCATAGACATGGTTTCTTGAAGAAAGACTTCCCTCTTTCAAGAGCACATTGCAATTCAAAATTATTATAAAGCTGATCTGTCTCTGAAACCCAATACAAGTGATCCACATTTCTTCAAATTAAATTTACTGTTTCACACATCAAAAGCCCAAATAGCTTCAGATAAAAGTACAGAAAACCAGAGCACAATACAGGGAATGACTCCTGTTAATGCAAATCATAAAAATCTGTCTCTGTTAAAATGTTTCATAGGTACTTACAGTACAAAGGGTCTCAAATGTTTTGTCGGAGACAAAAGATCCATCAAGGCCAAAAAGGAATATAGATGCATAGGAGAGCATCCCTCCAAGAATAATGAGGTTGTTCATGTAAGGACTGGACATCTTTATTAACCTGGGAGGAGAAGATAGTCATAATGAACAGCAATAACAACAATAATAAAAGTAGTAACTCCAAATGAGATAGCAGCTCTTTCACAAGTCAAGCACCAGTAGGGGAGAAGTGCTGAAAGGGCCTGAAAAGAAGTACTTTGGAACTCAAGGCAAGTCACACTAAACATACAGAATACTGTTGTCTATGGAATCATATAAAACCAAAGGGCTACAATTAAATGAGAGAACTGGCATGCGACTTCACTGTTAAAATTATTTTAGCCAGAACACCTGAAAGAACAGCATTTTTTTAAAAAAAATATTCTTTTTCTACAGTGTTCAAAGTGGAAGCCATATTAGTCTATTTTAGTGTATAAAAGGCATAAAGGAATCCAATAGCACCTTTAAGGCTAACAAGGAATGTCTGAGCCTGCTTTAATTTAAGATCTTTAGAAGAGGACTTTCTTTCCACCCAACCACCAATCCCAGGCCCATTTGGTGAGGACCCTGGAGACACTGCTATAGTGGCTGCCCCTAGGCTGTGAAATTACTTTCCACAGGAGGTTAGGTTGGCCCCCTCTCTGCTCTCCTTTTGCCAGCAAGCAAAGATCTTATTATTCAGATAAGCATTTAATGACTAATTGGTTGGAGGGAGATTTTTTTAATGGGATGTGTGTGTTGTATTTTTAACTTTGTTGTTATGTTTCTAAATGATATTACACTTTTTAAAATTTAATGGTGTTTTACTATAATCGATTTAACTGTGTTTTCACTTCAAATAAAATATTTCAATATCATTTAAAAAAACCAAGAAGAAAGTTCTAGCATAAGCTTTCATGGACACCATCCACACATCTAATGGAGTGGATCCACAAAAATAAATGCTAGAAATGCTTTCCATTTGGATTCAAAGTTGTTACAGGTTTCTTTTGTACCTTTCTATCTACACAAGAGAGCAAGGCAGGGTTTTCCTGAGAATCCCACAAGAATGGCAGCTCAACATAAAAAGGCCTATTAAATTCATATTGGCGTACACATTTATCTAAGGCGGGGAGGGTAACTGTGGCCTTCCAAAAGCTTTTAGATGTCCAACTTCCATCAGCCTTAGCCAACAAATCTGAAGGTCAGAGATGATAAATGTTGTAATCCTACAACACCTAGAAGGCCAGAGGTCCCCCCACCTACTCGCTTATTATCCAAGTAGTTCAACCCCATTCTAGCTGTCTGGTAAAAGAAAACTAGAAGAGCAAAAACAGGATTGGGAAAAGAATACATGAATATACATGCCTAGCCAGGTATATCAATGACCTGAAATGATGTTTCTGCTACTTAAAATATATATATACTTTTTAAAAAACCCTCAAAGCAGTTGATATCTCAAGATTTTAAGTATGGCCACTAGGAGAAAAATGACTGAAACAAGGAAAGAACTGCTGGGTAAACACAGCAACACCTGTACTGATCCACACTCACAAAAAGTATAGGGATACAAAATGAGAGTTCATTGTGTGTGTGTGCGCACGCACACCTTCAAGTCAGTTTATGATGACCCCATAAATTTCTTGGACAAGGAATACTCTTAAGTTCTTTCCTCTGAATTATATAGCACTTGGTATTCTTTGGCAGTCTCCCATCCAAGTACTAACCAGGACTGACCTTGCTTAGCTCACAAGATCAGACAGGATCTGGCACCATTATGGGAGGGGGCTTGACTGTCTCTATATGGCCTATAAGTGATGGGTGTGCCATTTCAGCACAACAACACTTGCAAATGGCTCTGTAAGGAAATATCCTAAGACCGAAACATCTTCAGGCAGGATCAGAGAAGCAGCTTTCTGTGCAAATTGTAGAAATATGCAAATCTATGTGCTTGCTTTATAAATAAGTTTAGATGAGCATTATTATGGCTAAATGTCTTTGATCTCTGTACTAAAGCAACTCCTTACATTACACAGTGGTTTAATTAGCTGGGGATTATGCTAATAATACACAGTGGAAAACACTAATTTTGATCTAACAGAATAAAAGGATTTAATAAAACGTTCCAACACAAAGATATTATACAGTAACATCAATTAAGCAGAATATTATTTTAAAAAATATTAGGTATGATCCAGCCACAGTTAAGCACCTTCAAGACACTGGTTTCAATAGGAACAACTAAATATGTGTCTAATTCTTCTTAGAGAGCCAGCTTTGTGTAGTGGTTTTCGCATTGGACTGTGACTCTGGAGACCAGGGTTTGACTCAGCCATGTAAGTCCACTGGGTGACCCTGGGCAAGTCACACTCTCTCAGCTTCAGAGGATGGCATTGGCAAACCCCCTCTGAAGAAACTTGCCAAGAAAACCCCATGACAGGTTCACCTTAGGGTCACCATAAGTCAGAAATGACTTGAATGTGCACAACAACAACAACTAATTCTTCTGCTAAAAGTAACATGCAGACCATTTCCATACATGTTTACCTACAAATAAGTCCCTCTAAGTGGAGCAAGAGTAGACCCCCTTTTCCTAACGAGATAGATACTTCTATAAACCTAGGGGGGATTCCTTTTGACTGGCTCATGCCCACTGCCTTTATAGATCACTACTACATGGTCCCTTTGGTGCTAATCACACTAATTCATGGGAAGAGAGTAGTGAGTGGGAACAGGCAAAATGAAGCCGGTGGCAAGGAAGTAAGGCAAACTTCAACCCTCAGACAAATTTCATGTCCTATTAGGGCTGCATCTGCACTGAAGATTTAATGCAGTTTGACACTGCTTTAACTGACATGGTCAATGCTATGGAATTATGGATTTGTTGTTTTGTGAGACCTTTAACTTTCTCTGATGGTGCTGGTCCTGCCCGAAAAAGGTGCCCCATCCTGATCTAAAGTTTATCACTTGACTTACTTCTGATTTCTGTTTTTGATGTTAAAGAACAAAAACGCACTAGCCATGATCATTCCCAGGATAGTGAGTGCTGAAAGAATACTGTAGAGAGGAAGAGAGATCTTGCGAAGTTGTGGCTGGACAATTGTTCTGTCCTTTGGCGGTTCTATTCCTAAAGTGTCAGAAAGAAAAGAATATAAATGCAGTATCCTTGTGAGAAATAAACCAACCAAAAATGCATTTACAGCCACATTACTCCTTTACATTTATTTTTATTGTCAAAATTTTTGTCTTTCACAGGCATAAGTTACAAGGAGCCAGTCTATACTGGACCAAGACTAAGGGTACCTCAGTACTTTGACTACTGCCTAGCTCACTCACAGAAAAAGTGTAGCCCCAATAATGTTTTTGATAGTATCAAGAGCCCTCTCCTCCTCAAATTTTTGGCTCATGTTTTGGTCCCCTTTAGGCTATTTAAGGCTCAGAAGAGACTTTTTAAAGAAAACCAGGAATGAAACCTGGGGAGGGCTCTTGTACCTTTAACAGTTGTGCAGAGCAGAGAACTTCAGCAGGTGTTACTTGTCATGCAACCAGAAAACAAGCAGCACATGAGGAAATTCCTTCTTCTACACAACTATTGAAGGTACAGGAGTTTTCACTCTTGCAGTCATAACCCTGCCTTTCCTTGATGGCCAATCTTTCCCTGAAATCCTTTATGTAAAATGAGTTTAATAAAGCAGTATAAATAATAGCAGCACAGCTTTGGTTGTATTCTATTTATATACAGGAAAAGCCTATCTATGAGCATCTTGCGATGCCAGTGACTAAACTTGGAAATGTATTTCTACATATTTTGAATAGCCTAAGCACATGTATACAGTACATTTCATTCTTTATCCATTTAGAGATGGACAAGTGCCAAGGCTCATAGATATCTCCTTCGGTAAAAGGCATAATTTAAATAGTTATTGTATTTATTCAAATAAAACCGTACACTATATCACCTCATTTACTGAACAGCAGTAGAGTGTCATTTCCTGACAATAGGGCCAGACTGTGAAATGCCATATTTCAACACTAGATATGCTATTCTTTATTGAATAGACACAACAGTTCCTTCTCATAGTGCTGTGCTGAAATGGTTGAAGAAGCTTGTAGACATCCAAACTCTAGATAGTATGCAATTGTCAGAAACACTGGACTACTGATCATTGGTCTGGTATCAGTCACATCAATAAAAACAAAAACACCGCGACTACAGGTATTTACTCAGATCTACAAAATGGTGAGGACTGTCTGCATGGAGAAAATCAGCATTGCTGTTTCGCAGTAGTGAGGTGACAGGTAGAGATGCTGGAGGGCAATGCATCTTTGCTTGGGGTAGAAGCACGGCCTTACCCCTGGAGCCCTTTCACACTACACAGTTATAGTGCTGTATCCCACTTTAACTGCCATGGCAACAGTCCCTGGAATCCTGGGGTTTGTAGTTTGGTCAAAGGCACTATAAGAGCTTTCTCACTGAGAATTCTAAGAGCCCCTCCCTAAACTGCAAATCCCAGGATGCTATAGGATGGAAGCAAGGCAGTTAAAGTAGAAAACAGAACTAACATTGTATAGTGAGAAAGTACTTGACTGGTGTTCTCAAAATGTTACCCAAGGGAAAGAGAGATTGTATTTAATTCACACACTCCAGCCTCCTCTTCTTTACTATGGAAGAGTCTCTATTTCTTGATCTTTTCTGAGTCCTTGTCCCTGTTTTCTTCTTGCCTTTGTGAAAGAACTACCATTTGAAAACAATGTTAAATTGAGATGCAAGAATCACCATTCTTTGAGTTTCTGTCTCCTCCCTAGAGTGACATTTCTGAATGAGCAGTAGAACTGTATGAAAACAAATGGATGGAAACTGAAGCTGTGGTTTTATGCATACTTGACAGGAAACCAATTCACCTCTGAGTAAATACACTTTAGGATTGCACTACAATACATTAGTTGTACCCTGAACCAAGAACCATCACAAACAAGTAAGTGTGCATGCGTGAGTGTGTGTGTATGAGGGGGGGGGATAGTTGTTACCTGCCTGATGGCTGAGGGAAATCAGTTTCCTAAGTCCACTTGCGGAGAGACTATGATAGACTTTGGATTATACATGGGTGGTTGCCACTATGGGGTTACCTGCTGGATCTGTGAGCTGGGTATAACCCTGGTTGCTTACATTCCCAAGGTTTCTTAAGAAGACTCCTGCACTACATCAGACAGGCACACAGACACTATTCCCTGCAAATTAGATCTGCTCCCATGCCAAAAGTGCCAGATTTTCAACAAAAATCAATTGTTTGTAATGTATTACACAACATACCCCCTCAAGTGCAACCAAACATAATCCAAAAATAAGGAAAGGAGGATGGGAAGGAGCCCAGGAGATGTCTGAGACACACACATCCCTTCAACACACAGGAGCGCTCCAGGAAGCTGGGTTTTACACCAAGAGCAGACTGGAGTGAAGCTTCCAAACCAAGGTGGGTTCTGTCACTCTCAACCAGATGGCCTTCCCACTCTTTCCCAGAACCTGCAAAAATGCACAGGCTCCTGGGAAGGGAACAGCTGATGCACGTGGGGAAATGGTCCCCCATTGCTGCTTGCTTCCACTACAAAAATGCAAATATGCAATTGTAGTGAATTGGGGGACAGTTTTTGGGTGACAGACAATTCATAAAGCTACTGTACGGCTGGCATTTCAATGTCTCAACCACCTACTAGCAGAATGGGAATGAAAAGGTTAAGTTAAAGTTAAGATTGGGAGGGCCCTAGAAAACTCCACTTCCTGTACAAAGGATATGGAACTCTTTGCTTTTATAGTCACAGGATAACCAGGGCCTTTATATCAGGAGTTGATGCTAGTTCAGATGAACAGACCTCAGGGAGAGACTAGAAAAGACTACGGGGGTGGGGTGGGGAGAAGAGAACAAGGAGGAGCCCTTTAAGTGCTTGTAGGAGACTGCTTTCGTCCAAAGGGCAACTACTGCAAGTGTGTGTATGTTTGGGGGGAGGCAATCTCAATAACATCTTTCTGCTCATGTTTCACTTTGAATTGTAACACTGGGAAACATTGGGGTGGATGGAACTTTGCTTGAAATGAGACAGAATGTAAGCCAAATCAGTGGATTATTTCAGTCAGTTTCTCCAGAGGGAATATTGAAACATCTCTACATGTTGTATTACATGTGACCTAAAAATTATACAGAAATCTATAATACCATTCCTGTGCTTTCTTTTGTATTTCTGTCTTACCCTGGAATCTGATGGAGTTGTTGATGATTTCCAGTGAATCAAGTATAGCATTAAATTCTCCCACCTTCACTTCTTTTTTGTCTGCAGGGAAACAAACAAATCGGACTGTTTATGTCAGTTCACATGTTCCTCATTTCCATTAGCTACTATATTAACTTTCCATTGTTGCCATCCTTACAGTTATCTTTACAGTTAAGGTAACATATGAAATGACTCAGAGAAATTAAATGGAGCTTCAGTTGTGGCTAGACTGTAAAACATCACTATTTTTATACTGTACAGTTGTTACAGAGCAAAACATTTTGGAACCCAATTTGTCTAAAATTACTCCAATTTTGACTCCCATAACGCAGAGCCTCTCTAAGAAGGAAAAAAATAGATATTCCCTCTACCATAAACTTAATTATGAGACTCAAACATAATATCCATTTCCTTTAAATTATTCCATTTTTTCCTCCTCTAGGTCATAAGCAAAACAACAACAACCCTGCACTAAAATACAATGGAGAAATCCAGGATTTTAGCATAGCTGTGTTTCAGCACCCAGTGCCGTTATGCTTTCCTCCCCAAGACAGGGATAAACACAGGAGCTCCTGTCTTTTGCATTCCATGTGAACCCCAGAAATCTCCTTACCATACAATGAGATGAATTAGGGCCCAAACAGACAGGCCAATATAAAGCTGCTTCAGGTCACTTTGGAAGTATGCTGTTTAAATTATGCATGCATCCTAAGAGTCCAAAAGCAATGCCAAAGCCACACTCAAGTCCTAAGGACAGGAGTGCAGCTTTGGCGCAGCTTCTGGCCTCTTAAGATGCATGTGTCATTTAAACAGCATACCTCCAAAGTGACCCGAAGCAGCTTTATTTTGGCTTGTCTGTTCAGGCCCTTACTTTATATTTGCTCAACCTCTTGATTCCCAACTTTTGCTAAGTCCTGGAATCTCAAAGGGTGATTTTTCAGGTAAAAATGTCTTCCCCACACCAAACTGATATATGATTCTCTATACCTGGGACTGCAAAGAAACTATCTTATTTTGAGAGGGGCCCTGTTTCACTTCTGCACCGGCACAGGATGATCCAATCTTGATAAAGGGTGGGGAGGAAGGAGAAGAATGGTGATGTCATACTGATGCTGCAGGGAAAATGTACTAGAATTGTTCTGAACCAAGAGCAGACAGCAGTGATGGGCCAGTGAGGAAGACAGCCTTTCAAAGGGCACATAGCAACATCTGCAAATGTCCTATCTATCTGCAGTGTTATGAATTCTAACTCAGGATTATAAAACTGGGACTTTAGCATAAGTTACTGCATCTTCAATCACTTTGCTTAATATATATATATAGGATAACCTATTAATAACACTACAAAGGGAGAAAAATTATGCAAGATAAAAATGGATAAAACAATACTTCCTACCTGTCAGACAACTGATAAGCAGATCTAAAAGATATCAGTGAGACTTCTGTTGCCAGAAGAGTGAAGAATATGAGTTTTTTTCTTTTAAAAAAAAGCATATCAAGACTAAACAAAATTCTTTCAGTGTGCCAATAACTAGATAAAAATGTCAAAACTGTCAATCATGACACAGGAGAAAGGGGCAGTTAGTAGAGTACTTATTCTCTTTAGCATTAACTGAGGATTGAGGGAAAACTTGCAGCTTCATACTGGAGCATCATACTGTGATCACATTACTTTGTGTGTTAAAAATATGCATGATAGGGAAAGTCAGTCTGAAAAGCATTTCTTCATTTTAATAGAAATATCACAATATGGCCCAAAGTAAGCACTGCTGAATACCAGCTATTTTGATAGAAGAAATTAGAGCCAAATGTTTCTGGCAGCAGGACTATAAAACATGACAGATTCCATCCCTTCTAATGTGCACATTCCCTTCATTTTTGGAAGTTGCTGAAGGTGAAGCTCTTTCCAGGGCCAGCCCTACCATTAAGCAGAATGAGAAAACTACCTCAGGCAGCAGATGTTGGTGTCATGACAGGACAGAAAGTAGCTGTTACTCATTTTATTATGATTGTATTTTTACTGGCAGAGCTGAGGAGAAATGCTTTTGAGATTTGGTGACTAATGTGCAGAAATAAATCAACCATATTTATTGCTTGGTCAATTAATTTAAATATTTATATCCCATCAAATAACATGGTACTTGAGGGCAGCATATAATAAAATAAAGTTACCCATGAAAACAGTAAAAAAAACCTTTAAAACTACAATCAAGACAGTTGAAACAGCTTTCTATGCAATGATCCAGTGACAAATCTAACCACTGCACTTTGTGCTAGGTCAGGTGCAGCTTCCAAGTCAGCATCAAGGCTAGTCCCTTGTAGAGCTCATTGCTGTAGTCTAATCGGAAAGTTATCAACACAGAGACTACTGTGGCTAGACTATCCCTGTCTGTAAATGGTGGTACCTGACAGAACAGCCAAAGCACATTGGTCTGAAGCACTCTGAGCCACCTGGATCTTGGAATATTCCTGCTTCCTCAGTGGTGAGCAGCCCCATTTGGGGCTGGGAGCTTACCTAATTCCCATATCTGAGAAGCAACAATCAAAAAAGCCTCTATTTTTTCCCCATGAATCAGCTTATTGACCCTCACACTACCATTACAGCAGCCAGGCACTAATCCATCACCCACACAAACCCAATTGAGTATGATAACAAGATGTAGAGCTGACTGTCCTAAGTGTCATGATGGTACCCAACCCCAAGCCTCTGAATGAGCTCACCCCGTGGCTTCATATAGATAGTGAAAGCATGGAAGATAGAATGGAAACCTACAACATGCCAGAGCTTAATAGACATAGGACTGAACAGGAATCCCCAATACCATCTCTGGAACTGGTTCTGTGGATAGGAGTAACACCACTGTAGCACAGTGCCTCCTACTCCCAATCCACAGAGCTGGTCCAATAGGATACCATGATTAATAATATCAAAAGTCACTGAGAGATCTAAGAGGATTAACACAGTAGCGCTCCCCCTGTCTTTCATGTGGAAGTAGGCTGTCAACTGAGCCTTGCTTTCATTGCTCATAGATTTGGGTATTATGCACCATTGGGCCCGCATTATGAATGTGTGAGTGGACAACAAAATGGCAAATATAGTTCAATATAAGTAAATGTAAAGTGCTGCAAAATGTAGCCATACATTGATGGAATCTGAGTTGCTAGTGACTGACTCAGAAAATGAACATGAGATTTCAGGGAAGATGTTAACTTTGTTGCCATTGTTATACTTGCAGAAATTCAATACATTTAATTAAAATGAATTATTTTTGTTTTTAATAGGTCTACAGAAGCAGTGAAAAGGTAAATTCCATGGTAGGGATCATTAGAAAGGGGTAAAATATAAAGCAGCGGGTATCACAGAATCCTAGAGTTGGAAGAGGGGCTTCCAAAGGGCATCCAAGTCCAACCCCCTTCTGCCATGCAGGAATACACTATCAAAGCACCCCCCAAAAGATCGCCATCCAGCCTCCATTAAAAACCTCCAAAGAAGGAGACTCCACTAGTCTCCAAGGCAGTGTCTTCCACTGTTAAACTGCTCTTACTGTCAGGAAATTCTTCCTAATGTTTAGGTAGAATCTCTTTTTCTGTAGATGTATCTGTGAAATGTTGGAGGGTAGGCTGGATGCAACTGCCTCACACATGCAACCCCCAGATCTCACTTCTGTAGCCTCTGACGTCCCACTGGAGATGACCCAACTTCTTTATTTTATAGTACTGTATTTTAACTGTTGGTTTTATGTGTTGTTGTGCCATTGTATAAATCATTATATAGATCTATGGTGTGACCATACTTAGAATACACACAATATTATAAAGATAGAAACGGTACAGAAAAATACAACCAAAATGATTGGTATGGGGCAACTCAACTGTGAAGAAAGGTATACCATTTAGTTAGCCAATAATTTTCTGATAATTTCTAAAGTTCAGCCAAATAATGGGAAATTATCAGATATTTATATTTCCAAGCTGCATTATTTCAATAATGAATACAGTCAGCCCTTCTTATACACATATTTTTATACAGGGATTCAAGCATACACAGTTTGAAAACATTCAAAAAAAGTATAAATTTCAAATATCAAACCTTGATTTTCCATTTTTATAAGGGACACCATTTTGCTATGTCATTATATTTAATGGGACTTGAGCATACACAGATTTTTTTATACATGGGGGATCTTGGAACCAAACCCCAGCATATAACAAGGGTCCACTGTATATACTCAAGAATTCCCACCCCTCTGACAAGGAACAGAAAGCCACTGTAGAGAAATCACTGTTTTAATAGGATGGGGAGGGGCACTGGTCCATAGATCTAACCTATCCTGGAAAAAGTCAAGATCCAACCTATGGGGAATAAAGGAATGTTCCTCTTCCCATAAGCTATCGTCCCTTCAAAAGTGTCCCCACTTCCTGTTTCTTTTTCCATTGGAAAGGTACACTATGGAGGGGGGACAGAATATGTGGGCAGTTTCCAGTGACTGATCAAAGATGACATAGGAATTCCACCCCAGCTGCTCATCCTTCCCAATGATGGCGAGTGAGTGAGGTGGAGAAGAAGGCATTCAGCCAATGCTTGCAAAGTTTGGCAACAAAACACTGCTGCCCTTTGCTTTTCTTCATTCTGGGAAGACAAAGGGAAAGCAAGTTGGGTTTGTATGTAAGGCTACTGGGGGGGGGGGGGAGAGTTCCTCCAATTCCATCCAAGTTAGTTGAAATGTTAGATGGAAAAACTCCACCCAGTGCTCCAAGGAGTCAGATGAAAGGGGCAGGTAGCCATGCCCCTGGAATCACTGTGTATGCAGAGGGCTGTGGAATAGGGAATATGGGTTCCCATCCCAGGATAGTTCCCACAACTATCTGTATATAATACATTTCCCACAAACATGGGAATGGCTGCTATGTATAACACATTTTCCACAAAAACATTCCGTTTTTTAGAACTGGAAGGATGGGCCACAGCAATCCTAGAAAGTAATAATCACTGTTCATAAATCTGTCAACCTGAGAATTGAAAGAGTCAGAAAATTAATAATCTGTAGGCCTACAACAAGGTTCTTTTTGTGTTTGTTTAGCAACTGAACAGGCATTAATGGAAGAAAAGCACTTGTAGGGCTCTCGATATATCGTGGTATACTAGTTGAAACTTAACTGCTTCAACACACTGTAAAACTACACTTTTCCTCAGCAGTACTGATGTTATCACCTTTCATTGTTTTCTGTCTATCTCTGTTGGACAGGTGAGAGATAATAGGGAAAAATGACTGCAAATATTTCCTGCTCTATGACAAAGCTGTCAGATGTCTGAATATGTTTCTTCTAGGAAACATATTCAGCAGTAGCTGTGTTGGCCATATAGCAAACTAAAATTACATCCAAAATCCACAAAATAATGACATATTTAGTCAACCAACCAAAATGCACAAGTACATAATGCAAGCTTTTGAAGCTCCACTGGCTTCTTCATGAGGTAAAGGTGTTAAAAAGCACAAAGGAGGTTTTTTTTTAATGATGATGTTAATGACAGGCCTGCATTTTGTCAACATGTTGTTGTTGTGTTGTTCTGTGTTGAGATGATATGGAAAAATATCTACGCAGGCAGGCCTCTACTGCTTCTGGCCATGTGGCACTGGGAAGAAAGCATTCCAGAATCCGAGATAAAACTGAATGCTATTAGCAATACAAAAAGGTTGCTTCCTCTTAGATCCAAGATGCCTCCATTCCTTGTGAGGTCCCTTTGTTAGGCAGAGAACATTGAATCTCTCAAGAGGAGCTTCTATGCTTTTGCGTTAGAAAAAAATTAGGTACCTGTTTTGGTAAAACATACCAAATGTAGCCCCAATTTTCTTTTTAAAAAATGTTTTACCTTTGTTGGAAGGAGAAACCTCAAATAGTAAAGCCCCAGTCCATTGGCTCCCCCTTTAGGATTCCTATGTAGCTGCTAAAAATGTGGTATCTTTTCTGCTACAGAAATTGCTTTTGATAGCAAGATCTTTCCTTACATCTTTGAAAGATGCAATACCTTCCCTCTTTTCACCAATCTATAACTAAGGAAGATGATATTTGGATGCCCATGAAAAGAACCAAAGAAACACTTCATTTTTTTCAAATGAGAAACATGGTGCATCCTCCCCAGCCTCTTAATTCAGAACCAGTCTGGAGCCTTATACACCAGACTGGCCCAAGATGGGTTGAATCCATGTGCACCATCGTGCACATGGGGCAGCCGGACTGACACCGCATTGATTACACTGGCCTGTCCTCTGTTTTCAGAGTCTCTACTTACTGCTGCTTACTCACAGGCAGGAGCTCCATGTAAAGTCTGCTTGATTTGCCATTGCTTCTGCTGACAGAGATAGCCTCCTGGACATGTGATCAACAAGGAATCTGGGCGCCCAATTCTGTCCTCAATAGAAGTAGTGGCACACCAGGCAGGCTTTCCATGGAACCTCTACCCACAAGGAGGAAGCAACAGTGGCTCCCAAAACATGCCATCTCCTTTCTCTGCATTGCTCAGGCTCCTGGCATGTGGATAACTAGATCAGGCAGAAACAGACCTGATCCAGCTGTCCATGTGGCAAAGGAACCTAAGGTCACTTCAGGGGTTTCCAGAAACACTAGGATTTACCCCAAATTTGCTTAGTTTAGAATAGTGATCCCCAAACTGTGTTCTTTAAGGAATTTTGTACATCAGCTACCAAAATACCACACTACTGGCCAACATGGTTGAGATTTCTGGGAGCTGAAGTCCAAAATCTCTTAAAGGGCACAGTTTGGGGACCACTGGTCAGGTTATGGGTAGAAAAACATGGATCCTCCTGGAAAGTAGCTGTATTAGCTGCCAAACATGTTCATTTCCCACCTAAAAAAGAGATACTTTAGTCAACAGCTCCATCACAGTGGCAGAGAGGATCTGCATCCCCATCTCCCTGCACATTGCAGTTTCTTTTGGCTTCTGCAGTCATTCTCCATTCCAGAGTACTGCTGAGTTATGAACCTTGTTCTCATCGCTAAGCTGTTGTGTATTTCATAACAGTAGTCCCATGAAACTAGGCTGATATACTTAGATTCAAATAGCTTGCTCATAAACTAACACACCAGACAGAAACAACTACTCTTCTGGGTTTATTTTGGAGCATAAATGCTCAGCCTTCTACTCAAGAGTTCTCTAAAAACCACACTGATCTACCTTACATAGCCCTACAAGACAGTTAATGCAATGCTCACAGGACTTTTTATGTGGTCCTCTAAAAATCTTGCAGAAAATAAGAACTACTACACAAGGATATGAAATGCAATCTGTACCACTGATGGGAGAACAAAGTTAATCAATAGCATAAACTAGCCTAGCACCTTGTACATAAATAAATAAATAAATATGGATAGTAAATATGAATGTTGAAGCTTTAAAAACACTTTAAAACAACTCTATGAATAGAAATGGGAAGACATGCAGGAGACATAAAATTATGGAGTTGTCTTAATCAGATCACATCTCTGTTGTGTATCCACAATTCAGTAGCTCTACATGATAGAGCTCTTTCATCTGTAAATAAAATTAGCTATTTCCCACCCCCTCCAACTGCAACTTAGCCATTGTTGATTTCCCACCGGCATCAAAGATTAAATAAGTGCAGATGACGGATTTAGAAGAGAAGATTCTTGTGATCAAAAGGATTAGTTATGAGAGGGTGTTTGATGGATGAGCAGCAGCAGGCAGAAGCATTCCATTGCAGAACTATTTCTGGCCCTAGCCAACTGGATTAAGGAATTTACAATATGTAAAAATCAGGAACAAAGTGGCTTCTTTCCAGCACTTACGTTAACAGGCAGGAGGGGAGAGTTGCATGTATCAGATCCTATGATCCCTCACCTACATGCCCTACCCCTAATATTCCACTTTTGGCCTATATCCAATTATTAATCCCATCTAGACTTGATCTAATGAATCTACTGCTAAATAGTAAGTCAAGATTAATATAAATCCTAACGATTCAATGGACCTACTCTAGTAGGACAAGCAATTGGATTTAGGCTGATGGTAGAAATCATGCAGTTCTCTTGTTGAGCTATAGCTTCTACAGTTCCTCATCCTTCAACTACAACTGGAAGGATGCATATTTTCCAGCCCTGTTTCCCAGCCTCTTTAGCTTCTAGCCCAGGCCTTATGCAGCCATTCGCTGCTCCCTCTGCATTCTTAGTAGCTGACAGGACCCTATCTACCTTTCCCAACATCCCAGTTGGTCTCTCACTTCTATAATGGTGCTTTGACTGCTTTGGGTAATAGCAGTTAAAAAATGAACTCCGTGGAGATGGCTAGGGGAGAGCATATGGGGAAACTGTGTATGCATTTATCTGTGTCTATACACAAGTACAGTATGTGCAATCTCTAAGATGACACCAAATGTGGTCCATGTGGAGAAAAAAGCTGGAGATCCTTGTTCTGGCCTCTTTAACAGTGGTATGGATCCACAAATGGTTGGTAGTGGGACCCCTAATAAAGCTACCACCATGTAGTAAGGCCCCATTTAAGGCCACTGCATTACATGCCACTGCATAATTTTACATTCTGAATATATGATGCATCTGGCCAAGTCTACAACATCAGCAGTCCGGCCAGAGAGAGGAGAAGGAGAGGAGCTGCTTGGCAGCCATTTTGAGACCGTGTGCTTGAGACCGTGTGCTCATTGCTGAAGGGGTGGAGCTTCTGTGAGTCACATCTGTGAGTCACAAGGGGGCGGAGCTAGCAGACTAGCTTTATATACCAACTTTTAGTTTTAGTTTTCTTTAACTCAACAACTCTACTCAAGTGGCATCAGGTTAGAATCAGATATTGAAATAGAACCTTGCCTTTAAGTATCAGATAGCAGCCAGTACATTCCTTTAAAGAAGTATTCCCAGTAGATTGACTGTTATAGTCATTACTAAAGACTTTGCAGTATGGACAACGAGGGATCTGCTGTAGTCACCTGCAACTCTTGTGGGATGTTTCTCTTCTTGCCCACAGAAGTCGAGAACTTCACATGCACCAAGTGCAAGTTGGTAGCACTCTTGGAGGAGAAAGTGCAGCAGCTGGAGTCAAGAGTAGCTACACTTCAGCATATTAGGGAACAAGAGGATTTCCTGGACACAATAGAACTAACCATCTTGGATGAGTACCATGCAGAGGAAGATGCTAGGGTGGAAGAGGTCACTTGCCATACACAGGAGGCAGACAGCTGGAGGAATGTCACAAAGAGAAGTAAGCCAAGAAGGAATTGTTCTGGGAGCTTGCAGCTAGAGAATCGATTCGAAGCTCTTTCCTTTATCAAGGAGGATGAAGAAGAGCAGCATGGACAGACTTCAGGGACAGAGCAGGGGAGCCTGAGAGTCCCACCCGAGGGAACAGTCGCTGCTAAGCCTCGGAGGAGGCGTGTGGTCGTAGTGGGGGACTCCTTGCTGAGGGGTACAGAAGCAGTGATATGTAGGCCTGACAAGATGTCTCGAGAGGTGTGTTGTCTTCCAGGTGCAAAGATCCGTGATGTGACAGAGAGGCTGACAAGACTGGTCAAGCCTACTGACAAATACCCCTTCCTTTTGGTCCACGTGGGAACTAATGATACTGCAAGACACAGCCTTCAGAACATCAAAAGGGATTACGAGGCGCTTGGTAGGAAGCTGAAAGGAATGGATGTACAGGTTATCATCTCGTCTCTTCTGCCAGTTGAAGGGCATGGTCCAGGAAGGGAGAGGAAAATAGCGGATGTGAACAACTGGCTTCGCAGATGGTGCCGCCGAGAAGGATTTGGATTCTTCGATCATGGGCTGCGGTTCCACGAGGAGGGACTTCTTGCAACAGACGGGTTGCATCTCATGCCAGTTGGAATAAATGTTTTTGCCAACAGTCTCAAGAACTTGATCAGGAGGGCTTTAAACTGAGTTCCGAGGGGAAGGGAGACAATATTAAGGAAGGCGAAAGGGATGGCGAAAATAGTCAAACTGACATAGAGGAAACAAGAAAAAAAGTGCAAGGACCCAACAGTGGGAGGCAAAAAAACTTGCACAGGCAGCAAGTAAAAGGGAACTATGGTCTGTGATGTCTCTACACTAATGCACAGAGCATGGGAAATAAGCAAGATGAACTCGAACTCCTAGTACAACAAAGCAAATATGATATAATAGGCATCACTGAAACCTGGTGGGATGAGTCTCTTGATTGGAATGTGGAAATAGAGGGGTATAACCTTTTAAAGATAAATAGGCCAAACAAGAAAGGAGGAGGAATAGCACTATATGTCAGAGATATTTACAACAACAAGGATGTTACGGTGGGAGTCTACTACAGACCCCCAAGTCAGACTGAGGAATTGGATGATATCTTTCTAGAACAGATGACCACACTGTCAGAAAAGAGAGATGTAGTAGTGATGGGCGACTTCAACTATCCTGATATTTGTTGGAAGTCAAACTCAGCAAAATCCTCAAGGCCTAGCAAATTCCTCACTTGCCTGGAAGACAATTTCATGGTCCAAAAGGTGGAAGAGGCAACAAGGGGGTCAGCTATTTTAGATCTGATCCTAACCAACAAGGATGACTTGGTTAATGAAGTGCAAGTGGTGGGATCCTTAGGTGGAAGTGACCATGTTCTCCTGGAGTTTGTAATACAGTGGAAAGGAGAAGCCAGGCATAGTCAGACACGCATCCTAGACTTTAGGAGAGCGGATTTCAGTAAACTTAGAGAAGTATTGAGGGCAATTCCATGGTCAGAAATACTAAAAGATAAAGGAGTTCAGGACGGATGGGACTTTCTCAAAAGGGAGATACTGAAGGCATAATTTCAAACAGTTCCAGTGAGAAAGAAAAACGGGAGGTGTCTCAAGAAACCAGGATGGATGACTAAGGAACTTTCAACCGAGCTAAGTTTGAAACGGAACATGTATAAGAAATGGAAAAAGGGGGAAATCACAAAAAAGGAATTCAAAGAAATAGCAGGCATGTGTAGGGGTAAAGTCAGAAAAGCTAAAGCGCAGAATGAACTCAGGCTTGCTAGAGAGGTTAAGAACAATAAAAAGGGCTTTTTTGGATATGTCCGCAGCAAAAGGAAGAAGAAGGAAACGGTAGGGCCACTGCGTGGAGAAGATGGCAAAATGCTAACAGAAGACAGAGAAAAGGCAGAATTACTCAACACCTTCTTTGCCTCAGTCTTCTCAGAAAAGGCAAACGGTGCTCAACCTGAGGATAATGGAGCAGAGGACAGGATAGGGGCATTTCAGTACAGAATAAGTAAAGAGATAGTAGAGGAACACCTTATTAATCTAAATGAATTTAAGTCTCCGGGACCAGATGAACTCCATCCAAGGGTATTAAAAGAACTGGCAAATGTAATATCGGAGCCATTGGCAATAATCTTTGAAAACTCCTGGAAAACAGGAGAGATCCCAGCAGACTGGAGGAGGGCAAACGTCCTCATCTTCAAAAAGGGGAAAAAAGAGGATCCCAACAATTATCGTCCAGTTAGTCTGACATCAGTACTAGGAAAGATTCTGGAGCAGATCATTAAACAGAGAGTCTGTGAACATCTAGAAGGCAATGCCATAATCACAAAAAGTCAACATGGGTTTCAGAGAAACAAGTCATGCCAGACAAACCTAATCTCTTTCTTTGATAAAATTACCAGCTTGGTAGATGAAGGGAATGCTGTGGATATAGTATATCTTGATTTCAGTAAGGCCTTTGACAAAGTTCCCCATGACATTCTTGCAAACAAGCTTGTAAAATGTGGGCTAGACAAAGGAACTGTTAAATGGATCTGTAATTGGTTGACCGGCCGAACCCAAAGGGTGCTCAACAATGGCTCCTTTTCATCCTGGAGAAAAGTGACCAGTGGGGTCCCACGGGGCTCTGTCCTGGGCCCAGTGCTATTCAACATCTTTATCAATGACCTGGATGACAGAATTGGAAGCATACTTATCAAATTTGCAGATGATACCAAATTAGGGGGAATAGCTAATACTCCAGAGGACAGGATCAAGATTCAAAATGACCTGAATAGACTAGAAAGCTGGGCCAAAGCTAACAAAAGGAAATTCAACACGGAGAAATGTAAGGTATTGCACTTAGGGCGGAAAAATAAAATGCACAGATATAGGATGGGTGACACCTGGCTGAATGAAACTACGTGTGAAAGGGATCTAGGAGTCCAAGTAGACCACAAGTTGAACATGAGTGAACAGTGTGATGCGGCAGCTAAAAAGGCCAATGCTATTTTAGGCTGCATCAATAGAAGTATAGTGTCTAGATCAAGAGAAGTAATAGTGCCACTGTATTCTGCTCTGGTCAGGCCCCACCTAGAATATTGTGTCCAGTTCTGGGCGCCACAATTCAGAAAGGACATTGAGAAACTGGAGCGTGTCCAAAGGAGGGCGACAAAAATGGTGAAAGGTCTGGAAACCATGCCCTATGAGGAACGACTTAGGGAGCTGGGGATGTTTAGCCTGGAGAAAAGAAGGTTAAGAGGTGATATGATCGCCCTGTTTAAATATTTGAAGGGATGTCATATTGATGAGGGAGCAAGCTTGTTTTCTGCTGCTCCAGAGAACAGGACCCGGAACAATGGATGCAAGCTATAGGAAAAGAGATTCCACCTGAACATTAGGAGGAAACTTCCTGACAGTTAGGGCTGTTCGACAATGGAATGCACTCCCTCGGAGGGTGTAGAGTCTCCTTCCTTGGAGGTCTTTAAACAGAGGCTGGATGGCCATCTGTCAGGGATGCTTTGATTTGGATTTCCTGCATGGCAGGGGGTTGGACTGGATGGCCCTAGTGGTCTCTTCCAACTCTATATTCTATGATTCTATCTTTCACTTAGTTTCCAATGTGTTACAAGATCTCTTTGCATACTGATGTAAGTAATAAAAATTAGATAACCCAGTAAAATATGAAACATCTCTATTTCATTCAGCTTGAAAACATTTTCATTACTGTGTTAGTGGAACCATGAGCAATGCTTTTACCATACTGAAGTTAACATTGGTTAGGGATTCCTAGGGTTTGATGAGATGGTAACCCTTAAAGTGAACAAAATTTGGCTACCAGTCCTGAGGAATAGCAAAACAAGGACTCAGCAAATGCAAATGGGAAACCATTCAGTCAGGGGCTTTCCCAGCAGATAATGACCACCAATTAGTAGACATTAATCCTCTTTTGCATTAGCCTCCCAGCCTGAGGCTGGCCATCAGCACAGAACAAGACACATGCAAATCACTCCTGCATTCCCAGGCTCACACAGTATATATAGACCCAATTTTTCCAGGCAAGCATTCTCTGAAGATGCCAGCCACAGATGCTGATGAAACATCAGGAAGAAAATTTTCTGGAACATGGCCACATAGCCCGAAAATCCCACAAAAAAACCCAAACAAACCATATCCTGTTCAATTTCTGGCATCTCCAGGTAGAAGATGCAGCTGTACTACAACTCTCACAATCCCTGTTAGTCATGGCCAGTGCTGGCTGGATATAGTAGGGCTAGTAGTACAACAGACCTGGAGGTCAGCCAAATGGGAAAAGCTGGCATAAATGCTAGCTTGACCAGTGATGTGAACTGGCATTCTTAGCTCAGTTTGTGTTTCTACAATTAATTTGCTTTGAGCTTTGAAATGGGAATAACAGCTTTTTATTCCTGGCTATATGGAACATCCTGAGCACATACCCTGTTTTGCCTTTCACATCTGTAATGGGACTGGATATATCTGTAGTTCTCAGGATGGGTAAATACTAACGTGGAACTCAGTAACCACACAAATAAAAACAGTGAAGTAAAACATCCTGTCTTCTCCCTGCAGCTTACATTTGTAGCACAGAGAATTTTTTAAAAATGATAATTCAGCAAATGCTTACTGTTTGGAGAACTCTGTACCCAATAGTAAAGCTAATTGCCTAAAGCCACAAAGATTTAATTTTGATCATCATCCTATCCTGTCAGAAAATGCCAGGATGTTAGCTTGCAAGTATGATGTATTATATAATGTAAGGAAAGGATTCTTTGCCAAGCTGATTAAAATTTGAGAAGTAGAATTTTGTTCATTTTTTTGGCTTTGATGGAAGCTCATCATAACTAGCTGAATATTCTTAGGACTGAATAGAGTGCTTATGTGTCCTACTTTAAGGACAGATATTCCCAGTTTGAACCTGTCTTGCATTTTGGGGTGAGCAGACTTTAAGCTTACTGAGAGTGCATCTACACTGTAAAAGTAATGCAGTTTAATTGCCATGTGGCTCCATCCTGCAGAATCCCTGGATTTGTAATTTTGCGAGGGACCGCCACTCTTTGGCAGAGAAGGCTAAAGACCTTGTAAAACTATAAATCCCAGTATTCCATAGGATGGTGCTACAACACTTAAGGTGGTGTCAAACTCCATTATTTCTACAGTGTAGATGCACCCTAAGTCAGTCACTGTTGTTACATGACAGGGAGTAGGAAACAGCTGCTGGTCTACTACAAATCACCAGGATATCTAGCAGTAGATCCTGATCTATTTGCTACGTCTACCATCTCCGAAGGGCTATCCAGTCTAAATCCAGTTTACTGATAAAGAATTATACTGAGAGGACAAGAATGCAGACTGAACTCACCCAATCGCTCTTCCTGCTATAGTGAGATATATTGTATTACTGTGACACTGGATTTCTCAGATCTCCCGCACTAGATCTTTCAGATCCCCTCACTCTGGGTCTCTCAGATCCCACCACACTGGGTCTTTCAGATCCCACCAGTTGGCCCCAAATATATTGTGACAACTGGGTTACACAGGATTCTTCTCCTGCCTTTGAGGTTTCTTTTCCCTCAGAACTATCCCTCTAGCCTCCCACTGACTTAAGTGTTTCTGCTATTAAGTGCTTTTAATGGTGGTGTGTTTTGAAGTTGTATATAAATCACTGCAGGCCACTCTTTTATTTACAGTCTTTTACTTACAGTCAGAACTTATAATAGTATCTTTTTTGGTAGTTGGCTCTCAAAGACTTGTTGCATAATATAGATCACAGCAGTTGTTACAAATTGTCTTTGTTCAAGTTCCTTTACTGACTGTTTCCTACCTGAAGCTGTGTCTTTAATTCTCTAAACACCAGTTTAATAAACTAGCTCTTTTCTTCACAACTAACATAACACACTCCTCTAATATCACTGGATTTCTTTGTCCTTTTCAGATCTTTTCTCCATTACATAGGAATCTGAATCATATTAGGGCTAAACTCTTATCTGCACCTCTGGCAGTTCTAACTGCTCTCAGCAGTTCCTGACACACACTCTCTTCTTAATGGCTCCTCCTTCTTTTTTATATCCGCTCATCAGGCAGCTCCCACCTTTTCACCAACCTGTTCTAAACATTCAAATCTGCCAGTGCTTCTCTACAATTACTATGGCCCAATACAGACGGGCAAAAAGTTCTACCTTCG
>NC_056525.1:144472465-144483892 GCF_019175285.1 Sceloporus undulatus
GGCCAATCCAGGGTTGTGGTGTGCAGATATTGCATGCCCCTGGATCATTTATATCCGCTCATCAGGCAGCTCCCACCTTTTCACCAACCTGTTCTAAACATTCAAATCTGCCAGTGCTTCTCTACAATTACTATGGCCCAATACAGACGGGCAAAAAGTTCTACCTTCGGGCCAATCCAGGGTTGTGGTGTGCAGATATTGCATGCCCCTGGATCAGCTGGAAACCATGCTGAGGCCAACTAATGCGGCCCAAAGCTGGCCACAAAAGAAGCAGGGAAAAACCACTCCTTGCTGGTGGTCCATTCTGGACCACAGCAGTGGCCGGCCTCAGGACCGCAGTCTCTGGTCATCAAGGTCCCACACCAATCAGGGGTTGATTAAGGCTGTTTAACCCCAACAATAATACTGATTTCCAAATCAATATTTACACATTAAAAATAGCATGTCAGTCCCACTGCACTCAGACTTTGGAAAGATTCAGTTTCTAATAGTTCACTAGGGATATAAATCTTCAACTATTTGGGTTTCACATGTTAGGAGAAATAATTTCCAGACCAGTTTTCTTACCAATGCTGGAGACTCATAGTATGTGTTTCCAGAAAGACACATCTTTCATGCAAAGAAGCCCTAATTTTGTACAAAGCCCTACAGGTGCTTCTAGACATTTGTTTAATGCAAAAATTGTGTGTGTGTGTGTGGGGGGGGTTGTAGGGGATTTCGGGCTAGGTGGCTGTGTTCTCGAAGAATTTATTCCTGACATTTTGCTGGCATCTGTGGCTGGCATCTTCTGAAGATGCCAATCACAGATACTGGTGAAACATCAAGAACAAACCCTTCCAGTACATAGCCACATAGCCCCCAAAACCCACAAAAAACTATGGATACCAGCCATGAAAGCCTTTGATTTCATACAAAAATTGTGGATTTTGTGAAAAGCACATAATCCAATTTCTAGAAGCATACTTTAGTTAAAGGCATTCTTTTCTATATCTTCTAGACTTGGGGAGGTTGCCTTCTTATCAACTTTAGGTTTTGAAGATGACTCCAATGCAGCTTAAAAAAGAAACCTCTCCCAGTAACTAGTCTAAAGGCACCAGAACTTATCTGATCTTGTAATCTAAGCAGGGTCAACCTTGGTTAGTGCTTGAATGGGAGACCACGAATGACTACCAGGTGCTGTGGGCTATATTTCGGAGGAAGGAACTGGCAACACCACCTCTTGAATATTCCTTGCCTAAGAAAACTCCACATAAATCAACAGGCTATTTGAGGTCACATACGCAAAGAATCTTCCAGCTGGGGTGGAGCCACTGGTAAACTAAATTCTGGGAGTAGTTCCCTTTGAAGCCCATAGTACATGGCAACCCTGTGGTAGTTTCATGTTTGTTGTTGTTGTGTGCCTTCACACTGTTTCCAATTTATGGAGATCCTAAGGCGAACCTATCATGGGGGTTTCCTGGCAAGAGTTGTTCAGAAGAGGTTTGCCATAGCTTTCCTCTGAGGCATTAGGGTTGCCATAAGTCAGAAATTACTTGAAGGCACACAGCCACAACAACAACAAAGATGGCAGTCCTTTAGTAAGACATCTCTATAGAGCTAAAATATATGAGCACATTGGGAACTATCCATGGTCCTGACTGCCCTTCACAAGAATGCCTTTAGTCATTTTCTTTTCCTTCCTTTATTTTGTGCCACTCTGAGATTCCATGATATAGAGCTAACTTTCTGAATATGTAAACTCCCATATTTGAATTATATATAAAAGAAAGAATATATATTAAAATATATAGATACATCACAAGCCAAAGATCCAAAGAGAGAGTTTAAATGTATGTGCAATTTATGTCTTTCACCATTAGAAGAGCAGAATCTACTTAGGTTATATTATGCATTGCTTTAAAGAAGAAGAAAAAAGACATGTGGCACTAGGTGCTTCTTTTTCAGAAACATAAATCTAAATATATATTATGGAAGGGGAGTACTATTTGTATATGTTGTAAGTCTAGGTGTTAGTTTGTATTCCTGTGAACACAATAATATTCTGATTTATGTGTAACCAAAAGGATATTGTAACATCTTTGAGAGAAAGAGCTATAACTGAAACATTTTAACATAACTTATCACAGGGTTTGCTGGGCAAGATTTGTTTAGAGCAGTGATGATGAACCTTTTGCAGACAGAGTGCCCAAACTGCAACCCAAACCACACTTATTTATTGCAAAGTGCCACATCCCTCTGGCTTTCTAGTGATGAACTCTGGCAAATTCTGTTCCAGGGCAACAGCATGTGTGCCCACAGAGAAGGCTCTGAGTGCCATCTCTGGCACGTGTGCCATAGGTTCACTACCACTGGTTTAGAGGGAGTTTGTTCTTGCCTTCCTCTGAAGCTAAGAGAATGTGACTTGTTCAATGGCTGAGTGGTCTCCAGAGCCCTAGTCCAGTGCGCAAAGCACTATGCTACAATGATTCCTTGGAAAATACAGTGGGCCCTTTGGTATTCGCTGAGGTCTGGTTCCAGGACCCCCTGTGGATACCAAAATCCATGGATGCTCAAGTCTCATTAAATATAATGGCATAATAAAATTGTGTCCTTTATATAAAAGGGAAAAATCAAGGGTTGTTTATGGGAATTTGTATATTTTTAAAGCATTTTCAAGCCATGGATGCTTGAATCTGTGGATAAAAAAATCTATGGATAAGGAGGGTTGGCTGTATTAGAGTGAATATGTGGAGAGATCTTGTAGCACCGTTGAGACCAACTGAAAGAAAGAAATTGGTAGCATGAGCTTTCGTAGACTTCAGTCTACTTCCTCAGATGTATTGTGTTTAAGATCCTAGTTTCGTTGAAATATCTATCAGCATCATTGAGTTTGTTTGTTGGGAGTTACCTGTTTCCTAGGAGAAATAAGTTTACTTTCATCCTAGTCCAGATCACTACACACCACACACATACTGAGTACACATCTGCTTTTCTAAAAACAAGAGGACATAAAAGCAAGACTGAAATTACCATGATGCAATTTGTCTTGGGCACCAGTTTCCTACAGCAATCTGTCATCCTCCTTCCTCCAGTCTCTATTTGTACATTGTTTAAAATAACTAAGCACCAGTTGAGAGCTTGTAGGACAGTGCTGTAATCATTTTTCATTTCAAGTGCAAGCATTTCTAAAGCCAGCAGTGCTAAAAAAAAAAAAGGGGGGGGGGGCTTAGCTTTGGATCTTGACCAGGTACTGCATATATATGCACAGCACTGCTCCTCACACGTTCTTATTTTTTTAGGTTTTCTGCTAAAACATTTGTCTCTACTCCTTTATAATTTATTGTAGAGTGCAAACAAGACAAATGATGATGTTCAACATGTGTACACAAAGAGGCTCTTCATAATATAATTCAAGCCATAGACTTTATTGGGCTTTTAAAGAGATGTGAGCCTATGAGCCTCATCAGCCCAACCCCCTTTATAGCTTGCAAAAAAGAGCCTCTATGAAGTAGTGCTTAATGACCATTTCTACATACACTTGGGTACTTCAGCATAGTATGGGTTCTCACTGATTAAAACTGGTAAGCTGGTTTTAAAACCTTGGGCACTCATTAAAACAAATGACTGGGCAAAATTCCCAAAGGCCTGACTCACTTCCGAATCATGCTGACCCACTTTACTGTGATTATTTTTCTAAGCACCATTTGCAACTGTTGATTAAATCTGATCTACCTAATAGAACACCTATGAATTCTAAACAGGAACACTTGTTTCCAAAGGTCCCATGTCTAAAAAAAAAAAAAGGGGGGGGGGAGGAATTGGCTTAGTTAGGAAGCCAGAGAGAGTTCTTGTGACTCCAATTGCCAAAGGAGTTGATTTTGACCATCTCTTCCAAGGCCAGATTGTCATGAGCAGAAACAGAGTTGGGGCTATTACCCATTTCTTCCTTCACAGGGAGACTATGCAGTGAAATGTGGATGGGAGATAGGGCAGAGAGAAAAGGAACAGAGGATTCCACTAAGGAGCCCTGGTGGCACAATGGTTAAATGCTTGTACTGCAGCCACTACTCACAAACCATAAGGTTGCGAGTTCAATACCAGCAAAAGGGCTCAAGCTAGACTCAGGCTTGCATCCTTCCAATATCGCTAAAATGAGTACCCAGATTGTTGGGGGCAATTAGCTTACACTTCGTAAATTGCTTAGGGAGTGCTTAAGTGCACTGATAAATGATATAGAAATGTACTTGCTATTGCTATCTTAACCAGTAGTTCAATGTTTTTTTTCAGAAGCCTTAGTCAAGTGAGCTGCTCTACTTTATTTCAAACCTTTAGTCAGGGTCTATTGATGGCTACCAATTTAGACAGCTTTAAGGAGGAAGAGGCGAATTCATGGAGGATTAGACTATCAATGGCTCCTAGTCATGATGGCTACACACTACTTCAGGATTAAAGACAGCATGACAGCGGAATTATATACATAACTAACAGAGAGATGTGCCTCTAAAGTAATCTTTCCACATTTATTTTGAGACTATTGCTATTTCCCCATTTAATTACTTAATTTGGAACAGACCTTGGAAACTGAATAAACAATAAATGTATGGGTAAAGGTCGGCGTATGGGTACCGAGCTGGCAATCTCAAATCTAAATATGTAATAATAAAAAATTATTTAACTTGTGCATTGTCCAAATATCGCCTCCTTCAGTTTGAGCTGATGCACTCACTGTCTTTTCATCACTTTTCAATGAAAACCTGACGCAGTGACTGAAAACTCTGACCCAGGCCCTCTGATTTCAGCAAAGAAGCTTTTATCATATGCTTTAGTTTCCCACTGAAAACTTAAGATTTAAAAGAGCCTGTCTTTCATTAGATTAGTGCCCATTCATGGTTAGAATGTTTTTGTTGTACAGTACTTTTCCTTTTTAATATGGTGCTACATTAAACAATGTGGCAACTGTAGCTGTTTTGCCCAACTCCCTTTTTTATTGTCTGAGGTGATTCACAGGGGCCTTTGGTTTCTCAATGAAGATACATTAACCAAGTTATTGTCAAGCTAGTAATTATGAGGAGTATCAATAGATGGAGACTTCTACAGACACATCTTCCCAGGTGGCACTGCACTACTGAAAAAAAGAATCTCAGCTGGTCCTGAAGTGTTAATGAATTTGCTAGTTCCAGCTATTTCTACATGAGATGCTCTCTGGTCAGATGCCTGGGAGGAAAAAAGAAGAGGAATTAAATTGATAGAGACAAGTCTTACTTCACTTTTGTAATTGCTGTAAATATGCTGACTGAATGAAAGCTATTGTAATTTTATTACAAACCATTTGAGGCTTGTGGGGTCTAAACAAACTGATATGTTGCTGACTCTTAGCAGCATTAACATCTGTCAGTGATATTCTGATAGAAGGGCTCTCCTTTGATCTAGAACCAATCAAAGGGACATTGACTGGTTTAATGCTCGGTGGATTCAACACTGAATTTTTCTGGCTGGCAAATCATCTACTGACTTTAATGTTAGGTACTAAACTTGCATTTACTCTTGCTGGTGGAGGGGGAGAAAGGATTACCCTCCTTCTTATTTGCATTCTAGTAGACACTCCAGTCTATTAACCCTGAATTTGGGACATCAGCCCACATCAAGGGTCAAGCCCACCTCTGTCTGTCTCTTTCTAAGAACTTGATCATAAGAGACAAAATTGAATTTAATGTCACAGGCAAGATTCAATGCCGCATCTCTGGCAAACCTTCTGTAGAATAGTGTTGAAGATGAAACATTCAGCACAGGCATACCTCGGTTAACTTATTATTATTATTATTATTATTATTATTATTATTATTATTATTATTAACCTTTATTTATAAAGCGCTGTAAATTTACACAGCGCTGTACATACAATCTTTTTAATTAGACGGTTCCCTGCCCTCAGGCTTACAATCTAAAAAGACATGACACAAAAGGAGAAGGGAAAGGTGGTGGGGAAGGGGGATGAGGTCCAGCAGTTCACACCAGCTCATAAGGCACTACAGTCACATTAGTCTAAGAAATGGAAACATACTGGGTTGAGCATAGTCATGATCGCACAGTTCTTCCAAATCATCACAGTGCTGCTTCTGTGCCAGCCTCTGTCTTCCTCACAACAGCCCGCATAGCCCTGCATCCCTGCCCTTTGCTCTTCCCAGCATGCCTTGTAGCCTGTATTTATTTTCTTTTTAGCACAAGTATGACATCATGGCAATCCAATTAAAAAAAATAGATATATAAAAGAAATTGGAAAAGAAAGGAAAAGAAAAAGAGTCTACTTTGGAATAGTGAGCGTGTAGAGAGGGAGAGGAGCATAATGATACTCACTAGCACCATGTGACTTCCCCCATATTGGAACTAGTTTGGGAGCCACTTATCACAGGTGCATCAACAGTGGAAAAGCAGTATGATTGGGAGGCATTGATAGGTTTTGCCCATCAAAGAGAAGTAGTGCTCCAGACCAGCTACTGGACCAGACATGGCACTGTGTGATAAGGTACAGCCACAGATGCCAATATCCTGCTCTGATTTAAAGCCTCATGTGATAAAGTCCAAAGTCTCTGACAAGTTCCTTTTTGCAAAGTCTTTTTATACCCATCTAGCTCCTCCTTGTCTTCTGTTTAGCTGAGACTTTTATTTTTATTTATTTATTGCAACATTGGCATTGGGAGGATGATAAAGTAAGGCTGGAGAAAGACAGACCTTTAGTGCCAGCCTGCAGCAATGTGACTGCAATAAACAATGCCATAATGCTTGAACTGGGAAAGAACTGAAATCTACTCTCAATCCTACTGGAGCTCTGTGTGCTTGATCACAACAAACAAGGTGCCTCCACATTCTCTTACTGAGCATACATGAACACAAAAACAGAGAAAGAGGGAGAAAACAGAAGCCTGCCTCACCAGCTACCCGCAGAATGATAAAGCATAGATCTGTAAGTTTGGCCACCAAAATGAAGATCATAACAAAAGTGGTGAATGAAAAAGTTATTCCTGAATACATTTTGCATTTTGGAAGAAGGTTTCAGGTCTCTAGAAGGATCAAAATGTTTTTGCTTACTTATGCAAGGCTTACCAGACCTGGTTGTTTCCTTTCACATTGCATATTGCTAGTTTTGAACAGAAAGTTAGCTGAAACATATTTAACTGTGCTTTTTATGGTCTAGGAACCTAAAGCTCTTATTTCCATATTATTTCTTCCACTGGTACCAAAGTTTCTGTTAAAGAAATAAAGTGTAGGCCCTAGGAATATATCTACTTTGCTAACTGAGCTATACCCGTACTAGCACTGCTATGAACATGTGAAGATTCAACCAGTGGCAGAATTTACAGATCTCATCACACAGGGGTTTTCTTCATATGATTCTGAAGGATCAAGACATGGTGAGACCTTGAAAGAATAAGCAGGAAACTGTCCAAGCACAGAACCTCTTTGCCATGTAGGCCACAGTTAGTAGGGAAAGCTCATGCTTATGGTGAAATGTTTATAAGCAGCCATGAGATCAAAGGAAAATTATGACAGACACCATTCTGCTCAGTCATACTGAAATCTGTGATCATCAGTTCTTAAAAATTCCCAGGACAAAAGTAAAAACAAGTTAAACATTTACAAGCCATTCCGTAACAGCTCTGTACACTATGCTATTAACAATATTAGCTGGAACTTAAAAGAAACAAGTTTAGACATGTACAGTCTGGAATTAGTGCTTGGTCATTATCGGTTAGTTTGCATTGCTGTCATAGTCCTTTGAGTGGTTAATTGCTGCTCCTGTGTAATTCTGAAAGAAGGCTATATAGGCTTTCTAGAAATGGCTGTTTTATGGTCAGACTGCTATCTTGCAATCTCTTTAACAGCATGTACTTTTAAAGAAAGAGTTGTTTCAGTTCACTAAGCTTCAATTCATTGAGCCTTAAAAGAAAATTCTCCCTATAATATAAATAGCCTACTATGGAAGACCTGAAAGCCCTACATGTTGTTGCTGGCTGTGAAAGCAAACAGAGACTTGGTTGCTTTCTCACCTGTATGGCACAGATTTAAGGTCACAATACCTATCCAAGCAATGCAACACCATTATATCTGAACCAATTTATAAAGGTGTTTTTTTCATCACAGACAAGAAGGCAAGAGCGGGGTACAGACCGCCGCTTTGCGGCGGTCTGCCGCCGCCGCCAGTAGGTCCGCGGGGGAGCCGGAGCCTTCACACGGCCCGACTCCCGCGTGGACCGAAAAAGAAGCTCCAAAATGCAGCTTCTTTTTCCGTCGCGTTTGCGACGTAGCGAGGCGCCAGGGGCGCGCTCGCTACGTCACAAGCGGTGCGACGTGTATGGACGCTCAGCGTCCGATACGCAAAGATGGCGCCGGCCATGTAGAAGGGCTGGCGCCATCTTGTACGGACAGAGTCCGTACTAGGCCCAGGGGCGTCTAGAAGAGACACCCCTTTTTTAAAATGGGACGTCCGGAGGACGTCCCAAATGGCGGTGCAGAAAGCACCAAGATTTAGTTAAAAGGTATTGATTGATTGATTAACTGATGATTGATTCTTAAGATGTTTCTATATTGCCTCCCACACCACAAAGGCTCCCGAGATTAAAACAATGCAAAGAGAAAGCATTTCAAAATACATTAAAATATTCAATAAAAACTTTATCTTTACCGGGGGGGGGGGGGGTAAGTGGTAGTGTATTAATTGACAACAAAGACAGAAGCATCTATATGTTGACAAGGGATTTTGATAGAGTTAACCAAACATGTTTGGTTGTTAATGCATCTTAATAATAATCATAAATAGTTCAGAAATGCAATTATGCATCCATGCAATGCAAAGTTTGGCTTATAATGCTTTATGTATATATTTGAAAGGAGCAACTAGCAATTATGCTGATTTTGGTTATGAGACACCAGCAAAGCAAGGAGGGGGCAGCAAATACCAGCTGAATCCTCCAGTCTCACTTGTGTCTATGGCTTCTTGAACAGTGCTGACATGCAATGTAGCAGAAGTAAGAACTGTCCGGTATAGTGCTGATTCCTGCAGGATAGCTAGAGGAGGTAGGATGCGGATTTGCTCAGACCGACAACATGCATTTAGCGAAGGCTAGAGTTTTGCCTTGTGCAAAGAGCCTAAAGCCAAGTCCATGGATAAATGTTGTCTGACATCCCATTTAAAGCATGGCTCTGTTCCAGCTGGAGCGCCCTCTGTTAAGACAGAGAACTAAGGAACATTTAGGCTTGCAGGGGTTCCCAGCTACAATTGCTTTCTTCATTAACTATTTATGTAAACTAAAATATTTTCCACAACCTTTGGAAACAACAACTTTTTATAGATATGCAGCTGAGAAAAGTCTTCCCATCTGGCAGTAATGGTACCAAAAATATGATGCAAGTGCCAAGTCCCCCATCTCCACACAGGTTGAATACTAAAGATGCCAATGGGACCAGGTCAAAGAAGACATACAACTTCAGCTGCATGCTAAGATCCCATAAGACTGGGGTTCATGCAGAGCTTTGGAAAGTTTTGACTATACCTCCCAGAACTCTCTAAGCAGTATGGACAGTGCCCATGTTGGCTGGGAGACTCTGGGAGCCAAAATACAAAACTTAATTTTCCTAGATATGCTAGGATCCATATCTACTTAGCAACTACATCTGTGATTTTTTAATTAAAAGCATAAATCAATCATCTGAAAACAAAAATGTCTACACTTCACATCTTCAACAAGTAGATATGGACCCTGCACAAAAGCCTCATGTGTGAAAATGGTGCTTACCCACAAAGCCATGCTCTTTTCAATGAGATTTGACCAGGAGAAGAAGCTGACCATAAGCATAAGCCATGCATATAAAAACTTATTTTCTCTTTTTCTTTATGGTTCATGAGGCCATAAGAACAACTGAAAAAAGATTATCTACATTCTTCTTCATCCAGTGTCATTTTCACAGCTTTTTGAACAAGGTAACCCACATGGCCAATTGTAATACAGTACTATAATACTATACACATGTATAGAATGACAGGTTTTCTTAAAACAACAACAACAATAATGCAAGTAATATTACTTATAAGTAATAGGCAGTGGCATACTAGTATACCTGGTGTGGAATTTTTTTTAAACACACTCCACTCTTCAACAGCCTTTTCTGGGTCTGGCGGAGGTACTGGCTGGGTAGCTAAGGGAGGGAAATTTCTTTACCACCTGGCCAGCAGAGCCACCAGACCCCAAAGGCAGCCTAGCTCCACCAGCAGTTGCTAATGGAGGTGGGCTGCTCCTGCCATCCTGAAGCCCTCTTTGAGTCTGGTGGAACTGCTGGGCAGGTATGGCCAGCAGAGCTGCCAGATGCAGAAGGCTGCCCTTTTCTACCAAGGTGTCACCTGATGTGGTCCACATACCCCTGCACCTTACTATTGACACTCCTGGTAACAGGCTTGACAGAAATGCATAGAAGTCCCTAAAGCAAACCACTGGCCAAATATTTTCCATCCTTAACTCAAGAATGAACACCAGTTGATACCAATGTGAATACCAGCTGTCTAGGTGAAGGAAAGTTATTGCACCCTTTGAATGGTAGGTAACTTCATGTGTGTACAAACACAGGGGCTCCCAGGAGATACAAGATGGAATTTCACAGGGTATAACAAAGTCTGGCCTCGAGTGGCGAGTCACAAGTCATCACTCATTTTTTTCTAAATAAATTATAATTTAATTGCTTGGTTTAGATTGGGATTTTATGCAGTGAGTTAAAAGCTTATTTTCAAAAGTTCAGTTTGTTCACCCACAGAACTGTATGTGGTTCAATTTGTGGTTAAAAAATTATAAATTAGACTTCTTCCTCCTCAAATGTGATATTACATTTGTAGGCGGTGTGAACATTAATAAACATTTCCTAAAGGTATGGGGAACAGAGAAGGTTGGGAACCATTGTACTAACATGTATGTCTGGAAGAGAGCTATTCCTTTACGGCAAGAAAATCTTATTACAGTGGGCAGCAAACAGGGGCTGGAGAAGAGGAAGAAAAAAAGTTTCTATGGCCCAATACAGACAGGCCAAAATAAAGCTGCTTCAGGTCACTTTGGAGATATGCTGTTTAAATAATACATGTGTCCTAAGAGCCTGGAAGCTGCACGAAAGCTGTGCTCCAGTCCTTAGGACTGGATCGTGGCTTTGGTGCAGCTTCCAGACTCTTAAAACACATGCAACATTTAAACAGCATACCTCCAAAGTGACCTAAAGCAACTTTATTTTGGCCTGTCTGTATCGAGCCTATATCACTTTCCTACCAAAACTGCCACCTGTCTCTGACTCACAGCCAATGTTAAGAAAGTTAGTATGAAAGGCATTACCGTAGTGATTCTCATACTTTTTACCCTTGTGATCCCTTTATATCTTCATCTAGATATCAGAGGTTCCCTCCACTTGACAATTATG
>NC_056525.1:144483902-144547758 GCF_019175285.1 Sceloporus undulatus
ATGATGATGATGATGATGATGATGATGATGATGATGATGATGATGATGATCTAATCTCCTTAACCATCCTCTTTCTTTAATATATTGACTTCTACATGGAATCCAGCAAAAGTCTCAGTAATAAAATATTCAAAATTCAGCTTCCTCAGACTCATGAGATCTCTCTATGCAGTGCCCACTTTAAGAACACAAGGGGAAACACCTGGAAGCAAAGAAGACAATCACCTTCCAAGCTGCTCTTAATATTTGTTCTTCTGAAATCATTTCACTTTGGAATTAAATAAAAGGTCAGACCCTAATCGTGACCAAAAATAAACAAGGATTCCTATAGCCATTTGCATTTATTAAACAGCAAAATGGGAAATGTAAAACTCCATGGCTCTTTTGCATAGTCTCTCATTTAATTAATTAATAACTCAGTCTGAATTCTGAAATTAAATTAATGCTGCAACTCCAACTTAAGCCACTCAATTAAGTTGAAAGTAATTTAATTAAGCTATCCCTTTTTGTTAGAAAATTTTCTAACTGAATTTCTTAACTTATTTTACTTAGTTTCTACGTCTGGTTGCAGCCACAACATCCTATACACATTCATATCCTCTTGCTACTGTGCTAGCAACATCGAGATACCACGGATTTCTCAATTACCTCATCTGGGAGGTCACATTTGCTCTGTAGTGATGGGGTCCTAATTCATACTTCACAGCCATTGCTCCTATGCAATTAGCCCATAATACTGCAGCAAGATCAACAGGATTGAGCTAGCATACAAGCTAAATCAACAGGATTTGTACATATGCAACTAAAAGGATGACTGTGTATCTTATTATTCTAAGCTGCAAACATCGATAAAGCAAAGTATCTGTAGTCAGATAGGATTAGCCCCACTAAAGGGAAAATTCAAGGCTAACTTGATTGTGGCTGGGGTGTTAACTTCTGAAAGGGACTTATATTAGAATGAATGTTTTTCCTCCTCAATATCCAAATGAGGAATTATGGAATGGACTGGTCTGCGAATGATTTCCTTCTTACAGCCAGACCTCATGCTATTTGTTAGTGCTAGACAATGTTAGCCTGCTGTCACATCATACTGTCACAACCTTGCTTCAAATGTCACATTAGCAAAGTCAGACAAGAACTGCTTTGTATTAGAACATTTTTATGCTGACCTTTTGAACAGCCCAAATGACAGGAAAAGCTCCCTTCCCCCTGCTGTGCAGAGAGAGTCCATATTTTTACAATGAAAAGCAGCACAGCTCTCAATTCGGAAGGGCTATTAAAATGCTACATAAAATATGCATAAATTCACATACACAGTGGAAACTAAAATTAAGCAAGTTAGGCGGCAATCCTACACATATTTATCTGAGAGAAAATCCATGGAGATCAGGAGTGCTTATTTCTGAGCAGAAATGCATGGGGTTTATGTTAATAGTTGTTAGAACTATGGCATGGTTTTAGTCTGTAACCCCGCTTCGATCCATTGGGAGAGGCGGGGAAACATAAATAATTTATTATTATTATTATTATTATTATTATTATTGTTATTGTTATTATGGTTGTTTCAAGGCAGACTCTCCTAACTCAAAACTATACTTTTGATTTATATTTTAAATTTTGTAAAACAATACTCCCTTTAAAGCATGGGAAAAAGACCTAACAAATTTTATATGGAAACAGAAGAAACCGAGAATTAAGATGAAAATTATGCAAGAAACAAGGGATAAAGGAGGATTGGACATGCCAAATCTAAGACTTTATTATTATGCATGCTGTCTTGATTGGGTTAAACAATAGATAAGATTGGAAGAGGAAAAAATACTGCAATTGGAAGGGTTCAATTTAATTTACGGATGGCATGCATATATGATGTATGATAAAGTCAAAGTAAATAAGCAATTCAATGATCATTTCATTCGCAGAAGTTTATTAAGGATATGGTTAAAATATAAAAAACAAATTAATAAGAGGAATACCAAAATGGATTTGAGATGAATGAAGCTTTTTTCGCAAGAGAAAAATTAAAACAAGATAATTGGGCTACATATAAAGAGTTATTAAAAAAAGAAAAAGGAGAAGAGAAAATCAAATCAATGGAGGAATTAACACAGGAAGGATATGAAAACAATTGGTTCCTATATAGACAAATACATGAGAGATTTAGGACAGATCAAAAATTGTTTGGATTTGAGAAGGAAGAAACTGAGCTTGAGAAAGTATTAACTTTAGAAAATCAACATACTATCTCCAAATTATATAAAATACTGTTAAGTGTTGAAATGGAGTCTGAACCCATCAAACAATACATGATAAATTGGGCTAGTGATGTTGGTCAGCCAATATTATTAGAGGAGTGGGAAAAAAATTGGAAAAGAAGAATCAAACACACATTAAGTTATGGAGTAAGAGAACAATATTATAAGATACAATTTAGATGGTATTTGTCACCAGAGAAGGTATCTAAAATATATAAAAATACTAAAGATACTTGTTGGAACTGTAATAAAAGCTCAGGTACTATGTTTCATATGTGGTGGGGATGTCAGCGGGTTAAGAAATTTTGGGAAAAAATACACAAAGAAATGGAAAGAATGTTAGAGACTACATTGGAGATGGATCCCAAAGTGTTTTTGTTAGGCATGTTGAGTGATGACCTGGAAAAAAAATATGGGAAAATTATGTTTTATTTGTTAACTGCTGCAAGATCCACAATTGCAAAAAAATGGAAAGGAAATGATGAATTGACGGTACAAGAATGGCTTTTGAAATTGTATGAATTTATGGAATTAGATAAGTTGACATGTTTATTAAAAGACAAAAGCTTAGAAAGATACAGAACGGAATGGCAACCAGTTATTAATTATCTGAAAATAGAGAAAGGTGATAATGGAATAATAGCTTTTGATAAATGAAATCTGTATATCAGCCAACTAAAGAAGATTAAGTAAAAATGAAGGGGGAAAAAGAGATACCAGGGAAGATATCATGGTATGAGAACAGGGAAGAAATTTAAAGGAAAAAGGGCCTATATCTTCATGTAGAACTTAGTTAAAGTGATTATAAGGAAAAGTTAAACACGAAGGTCATATCTCCCAGGGTGACTGGAGAGTAGTAATAATCGCTGTAAAGGAAAGGAAGTTTTTGTTTATTTTGTTTTTTGTGTTTGTTTTTATGTATATGTGACCGATGTAGGTGTAGGTATATGTATATATATGTTTTATGTGATATAGTTTGTGTATGAAAATTTTAAATTAAAATCAAATTAAAAATAAACTTAAATTTTGTAAGCCGTCTTCTACACTTTAAGAGTTTTGGTAAGATGAATAAGGATCAGAAAAACTAAATCCACTCAATACACTGGATTAGCAACAAAGGGTTCAAACATTCCACCTGTGAGTTCATTGGACAAGCAATCTACTCACTTGTACTGTCTGCTAAGTGCACTTGTGCAAGCTCCCATAGCCAATTCCTTGAGTGGGGCATTCTGTGCTGGCAGAAATCCCAACTCACAGAAGCTGGCACTGTGATTTCTATGACTAATTTGTGCTGCAGAGACTATTATTTCCACCATAAATAAGACAGCAGGCAGAACCTTACAGAACCAAATTTTATTCTGCTAAAAACAAATTGTCTGGAAATCCATTGAGCAATTCATCTTTGCATATCTTTGCATTTGTATTAGCATATTATTCACTTCTACCTATTTTATCAAATAATGATTGGACTTGTTATATATGTTAATGCATGAACGCTCCATCTGTGATGCGACTTGCAGTCTCTGATGTTCAAAATTCACTTTTGTCATGAATTGAGAAGCACTGGTATTCTCTATAACATATGCACCTTGACTTTATTTCAAAGTTTGTATTTGTCTTTTGCATTACTTACTATCTTTTTGGTGCTTATTTATTTGGAAGCAAACCCGAGATTCTGCAATGCAAGATAAGTAATGCTGAGAAAATGTCCAGGGTGGGTCTGGTCTATATCCTTAGTGTAGACAACCCAAGACAGACTGGCTGATGTCAACTGGCTTTTATGCCTCAGTGGAGGCTAGAAGTACTGGTCCAACACTCTAATCCAGTGTTTCCCACTGTTAAGGCTTCCAGGTGTTTTGGACTTCAGATTCCAGAAGCCCCGCCAGCCAGCCAGAAATTCTGAGAGCTTAAGCCCAAAACTTCTGGAAAATCAAAGCTTTGTAACCAGTTGAGTATTGGGGCACTATATAATTCCATATGAAACAGAAATTTTGTAGACCCAGGCAGTGCACTCACGTGAAGACTGTTTTCTTCTTAGAATAAAGCATAAGAATCCTATGCCACAAACGAATTGTTTAATAACAGAATGAGGGAGGAGGGTATATGAAGCCAGTGTAACATAGATGTTTCAACAAGACAGACAACTGGAAAGTCACTAACCAAAAACAAAGGATGAAATCCTGTGGAGGTTAAGCATGCTGAAGCCCCAACAGAATCAATGGGCAATACTGAAATGATGACTTAACTCTCATACTTCTCCTAGAATTTTGGAAGGGATGAATTAAAGTGAGCTTTGATATGTTACCTACCATTAGGTGCGCGCGCTCACACACACACACACACACACACACACACACACACACACACTGTATATACTCAACTATAAGTCGACCTCATGTATAAGTCTAGGGCAAGTTTTAGGACCAAAATTATGGATTTTGCTATGACCCGTGAATAAGTTAAGGGTTAAAATTTAGGGGCATATAGCAAAGGATCTAGAGGATGATGCAAAGCAAAACAATGTCAAAGAACTTACAAAATTCCAGCAGACGTAACTCTTTGTGCTTATTCTTAAGGCTGGATGGATAAGAGAGTAGGGGGAGCCAGTGCTTCACACATTATACTCTTGCTTTTCATCAGGAGATGATTCTTTCTTTTAAATAAGAGTTAAGATACAGTACTTACATTGACCCATGGATAAGTCGAGTCAGGTTTTTGGGGTCAATTTATTGACCTAAATTTCTAGACTTATACATGAGTATATACAGTACTTAATTCAATTTATTTCAAGTGGTTTAAACAACCTTTGGATGAGGGCCAATATGTAATGGTGCAAGACCACAGTAATGATGGACTGATTTCCCCCTCTTTCATGATTTTTTTAAAAAAGCAGTCCACTTCTGCATTTATTGTGTAGAATAAATGAGAGATGGAAAAGAAAAAATAGCTAATAAGAGTGGGATGGAGCATGTCTGAACAAATCACATGAAATCAAACCAAGTCTCTCCAAATTGCCTCTATATAACAACTCATACGCTTCTCTTTACCTCCAAAATACTCCTAGGAGCTACCCAAGAAGGAAACATAGCAATTAAAATTGTTTCATTCATACATATTTTGCTGTGTTCATGACTGCAGCATCAAGAATGGCTTGCATGTCTGAATGCCACAGACTAAATGTCATGTCACCTGCATCATACTGCTTTCAGGTAAAAATGGTTAATAGGTTAACCTGGCAATCATATCTAGAGAAGGCATTAAATATCACTGCATGTGCAAAGCAACATTAATTATTTTTCATGCTCTATAACAGTGTTCAAATTTCTCAAGGCAGAATCATTTCTACAAAATCTTTTGGGTTTTAACTAAGCCTAATTAAAGTCCATTCACAATATAGCCATATATCCTATCAATTTGACTAGAGGCCCAGAAAAAAACAATTAATTGGCTTTAAAAAAATGAAAGAAGCCCTTAATAGTATAACACGAAGGACGAATGAATGTTTTGGGTAGATATTTTAACACAGTGGATAGAACTAGCAGAAAAGCTCATTGAACCACACTAAAGTAGCTTTAGAAAATTTGATCGCGAAAGCATGGGCTAAACTCCACAATCTCTTGCAGCTGCATGTAATGTAACTATAACTGCCATTTCTTCCTAGCATTTGAAACAGACAATCCAGAGTAGAGATGTAGCAGGCAGGAATGAAATTTGCCTTTGACAGTCACCGGACCCTTAAACTCTGTCCCCTTTCATATGCATGTTTGTTTTTCTGCAAAGAAAGCTCTTCAAATTTCACAATAAGGAACGGTTTGCCATTGATTATAACCAGTGCATTTACAGAGGAAATGACAAACAAACAACAAGACCTTACAGCATACAATGGTGCAATAGAAGAAGGTAAACTCACAAAACAGAATCACCCTCCCTTGCCTTTGCTTGGTTATGGATATGACTTTTTATAGAAGAGTTATTTCTGTTACTTATTTACTTATCTCTCTGTGTTGTAAATTTCACTGAATGCCTGTTGGAGAAGTTATCACATGATTTAAAAAAACCAACAAATCAATAAATGCATTTCTAAAACAATTGACTGCAAGTAATCTCACAATTCCTTCCATGTCTCAATAAAGGGGACTAATACTGAAGTTTCAGCGATCAATAATTTAATTATAATTTGAAAGAGCTTCTGAAGGCTGTATTCCTACATTAATTTATTTGGGAGCAAGTCCTATTGAACTTGGTAAAATTCACATTGCATAGATATGTGTAGGATTTTACTTTAAAATCAACTTCAAACTTTAGCCAGTTGAGAGTCCATAGCGAGTATGGCTTCTGTCACTAGGAAAATTACTTTTAGAGGCCTTCTTAGCACCATGGCCAAATCATAACAGCTGTCCAATGGCACAGAAAGGGTTAAGTGGTAGTTAGTAAATTCTCCTAGATAGTTCTACTTTAGCCTGGAAGTTCAAGGCTGCTAACAGACTGAAGATTGGTAATGGACAGGGAATAGTTTCCTGTGAGCGATCTAATTATAAACTCTCATAGTATTAGGATGGGAGATTTCCTTTGTATTTCAATTTCCCTTGTTTGCTTCTCCTTGATATACACCAAGGGAATCCATCTTCCATGGGTGCATTCTGGAGGGTGATCCCAAGCCCAGGAGTTAACTAGCAACAAGGAAATAGAGTGCCAGCCCTTAGATACACTGGGCAGAATTAGTTATTTAGGGTCCTGGTTCTACCACTTCCTGTAAGATGAAGCAGGAACTTGTTAGTTAAAAGACTGGAATGGGTTATTTGCTCTAGACCTTGTGCTGAATCATTTATTGTTCATAAACAATGATATGTGCTAGTTTTCAGAACCAAAGTCTTAAGGAGGTCTAGAACTGTAACCAAATTTAACTAAGAAGGGTCCAAATTAATCTTTAGAAAAAGTACAAAATAATATCTTAAATATGTAGTGAGAATGTAACAAAAATAATTTAACAGTTCATCTGATTTAAACTTCTTCTGATGAACAGAACAGTTCAACCAGAAAGATTCCAGAATATTGGCTGATCGAGTGTAAAACATGAGAAAGCTTTCTGTGAAGGAGAGGCTAAAGTCCATTTCTGCTTCTTCTCAGTGTTTCCCTTTCCTGCTAATAACCCAAGCTATTGTACTGTTGTAATTCATCATGAATACATATAGCTTTGATTAAATTTCCAAAAAAAAATCTTATTTTTCAAAAAATGAAACCCAGTCAGTTATTCTTTTTACTAGAACAGCCATTCTTATATTCTAAGTTCTAAATGTTGCTTATTTTTAAGGCACAGGTTGGTGGAAAATGAGGATTCAGCACATTGTATTTCTATTCTTTAATAAAGTTTGTCAAAAGTTTGTCAATCTACTTTGTCTACAGTTTAGATCACATATATGACACCATTTAAAAAACAAAACAAAACACCACAATATAAAAGTCAAGGGCTTCACAAAATACATTTCCAAACCACCAAAAAGCATTTTTAAAAAGGGGAAGTCCATTATTTCTGGGCACACTGCCACATTTTATTACTATATATCCAGTTAACTTTCTTTCAAGATACAGTACACTGAGAAGCAGCTATTAGAGTAAATGCATCTCCAAACTACATGCGTAGCCATTTACCATCAAAACAATATAAATGTAAAGGTATGAATAAAGAAATATCCACCACCTACCTTGGAACTGTGTAAATTTGATGGTCCCCATTCTCTCTCCATTTCTGAACATAACTTGACCCTAAATAAAGTAAATAGATACCTTATAATAAGTTTTATGATACCATTATGAAGCTTCAGCTTATTCTAAATGACAGTGAGATTGACTATCTAATTCAGACTTTTCTCATTGATTAAAAATATACTTGGAAATCAGAGACTGAAGAGAATTTAAAGACCATTTTACAATGTAACCCAGTACAGATATTTACAACTATTGACAGAGGTCAGCTGTTTCTATGCTAAATAGCTATTCAGAGCCAAGTCTATCTTTGTAATGAGGGTACATCTTTCCCTAAACCTCAGATGTTAATGTGTAAATAAATAAATAAATAAATAAATAAATAAATAAATAAAATTTTTATTTGTACCCCGCTCCTTCCCAAGATCAGGGCGGCTTACAGCAAATAGTTAAAAACAGGATAAGTACAATACAGATCAAACAACAAAAAAACAGGCTAAAATGCCCCATTAGCCCAACCTCTTGGCCACGAAAGAGGAGGGAGGCCCACAGGATTTTAATCGGGGAATGCCTGTTGGAACAGGAAGGTTTTCAGGTCCTTCCTGAATTGGGCCAGGGTGGTAGTCGAGCGGAGCTCGGTGGGCAGCGTATTCCAAAGGGCTGGGGCAGCGGTGGAAAATGTCCTCCGTGTGGTGGAGGATAATCTAGCCCCAGGGACCTTCAGTAGTTGCTGCCCAGACGTTCTGAGGGTGCGAGGCGGAATGTACGGGGAGAGGCAGTCCTTTAGGTATCCTGGACCCAAGCCAAACCAAATAAATTACATTCTTACACAGTTCAAAGCAATTAAGATATACATGCTGGGAGTAAATTCTCTTACAGCAATTCCATTGCTGTCAAGGAAACAAGAAAAGTGTGAATTGTAATTATTACACTCAAGGCACTGAGAACAGGCAGGCTTCTTCAATATAAACCATAAGTACTAGAAATGTGGCTTAGTGGTTAAGACGCCAGTTCTAATGATAGGAAGATTGGAAAGTTGGCAGTTTGATCAGAAGGTTGGCAGTTTGAGGCCCGGGTGCTGCTTAATGGGTTAAGCTTCTGTCACTAGTCCCAGTTTCTGCCAATCTAGCAGTTCGAAAGCATGCAAATGCAAGTAGATAGATAGGTACCACTTCTCAGTGGAAGGTAACAGTGTTCAGTGCAGTCATGATGGCCACATGACCATCAGAGCAGTCCTCAGACAAGTCCTCTTCGGCTTAGAAACAGGTATGAGCACCACATCCTACAGTTGGTTATGACAAGACATTCAAGTCAAGGGACTGCCTTCACCTTTTTGCTGGGAATGTAGCTAGGTGCAAATTAGCATGAGGAACCTCTTTTGCACTCTAATGAGGCGACACAGATGATCAGATTAAGTCAATTAGAGGAAGACGTAAATACATTCCACATATATTTGACAGAATGGAACATGCATCCGTGCACCACCACCCCCATCCTATCTTACTTTGTCTGTGTAAATGTGGCTTTATATTAAGAAAATCATGTTCACACTCATGGTCTGTGGTTTCCAGCCTCCCTCTTCCCTCTGCAGCCTGACATGTCCACTTAAAATCAGCTTTCAGGGTTGGGGAACCCTTGAGGATGAAGTTAGGCAGTGCTTCTTAAACTAGCTGACATGGTAGACCAGCAGGTTTCCACACACACACGCGCGTGCCCATGTGTTAAGGACTGGCACCATATTTTTGCCCATTTACTACAATTGTTTCTTTCTTTCCTGAAACGCTCCAAGGAATGGCAGCTAATAGCTCATGGACTGGCACTAGCCCATAACCCACCACTTACAGTAGCACAGAATTTATGTCTCAAAACATAAATATTAAATAATCTCAGAAGACACAATCCTACCTTTTATTATTCATTGTGCAATGCCCGCTGTAAGGAAGCAATCCTACTAAAAGGCATCTCTTTCTGACATGAGTACTGGACAAACTGAGAAATGAAGGGAGACATTATGCCTCTCACATGCCACTTGTGACTCAGTGAATGGCCCAGTGGCTGGTAACAGAATATGTAAATTGTTTCGTCTGGCAGGAGATGCAATTGGGTAGCTCTAGGATAGCTCTTCCATGCAAGGAAACCACCACCCTGTTTTGCAATCAGCTAGTGATAAATATTTGTGTGTCAAGTGAATTAGACAGAAGAAACACTATGTGTTATATCTGGTACTTGGCAAGGTGGCAATGGACTATAACAGAAATGTTTAGGGGAGGGATGCAGACAGCTTCTCCAGATGGTGTTTTGCAGCTGATGGGCTCATGGGAGCTGCAGTCCAACAACACTAATCACTCATGCACATGTGTGATCAATTTGCAAGTGGGTGACAAAAGAAATTATGGCCATCAATGGCACTGGTGGCTCACCCAGCCCAGGGTGCCCGTTCCTGACTGGTTCTGCACCAGCACACAGTTGGCACACCAGTATAATAGTTCACAGTTTCTAGCTTGGAGAGGAGCAAAATGGTATATTTTTGCTCCAGTGTTAAACCATAAAGCATGGCTTGGGTCTGTTTTCCTCCTGCTTTGGCCATGTGAATAGTCTGAACAGGTAGGTTTTGAAACAGGCAGGGTTGGGTTTTTTTAGCCTGTATGGACAACTCCTCGCTAAAAAGTCACCATCTAACCACTGGTTTGTTTTTTTAAAAATTAAACACGTTAAACATGTTGCACGTTTTAAATAGATGAATGTCAGTGGGTTATTGGTTGACTAGCCGAACCCAAAGGATGTTCAACAATGACTCCTCTACATCTTGGAGAGGAGTGACTAGTGGGGTGCCACAGGTTTCTGTCCTGGGCCCAGTGCTATTCAACATCTTTATCAATGACTTGGATGAAGGAATAGAGGGCATGCTTATCAATTTTTCAGATGACATCAAATTAGGAGGAGTAGCTAATACCCAAGAAGACAGGATCAAAATTCAAAATGAGTTTAATAGATTAGAAAGCTGGGCCAAAACTAAAAAAAAATGAACTTCAACAATGAGAAATGTAAAATACTGCACATAGGTAGAAAAAAAATGAAATGCATAGATATAGGATGGGGGACACCTGGTTTACGGAGACTACATGTGAAAGAGATCAAGGAGTCCTAGTAGACCACACGCTATACATGAGTCAACAGTGTGATGAGTAGCTAGAAAGGCCAATGATATTTTAGGCTGCATCCATAGATGTATAGTGTCTAAATCAAGGGAAGCAATAGTGCCACTCTATTTTGCTTTGGTTAGGCCCCACTTGGAATACTGTGTCCAGTTCTGGGCACCACAATTCAAAAAGGATGTGGAGAAACTGGAGCGTGTCCAAAGGAGGGCCACCAAAATGGTGACGGGCCTGGAAACCATGCCCGTTGAGTAACAATTTAGAGAGCTGTGGATGTTTAGCCTGGAAAAGAGATAGTTAAGAGGTGATATGATAGCCCAGTTTAAGTATTTGAAGGGGTGTCACATTGAAGATGGAACAAGCTTGTTTTCTGCTGCTCTAGAGACTAGAAAACAGAACAATGGATGCAAGCTACAAGAAAAGAGATTCCACCTTAACATTAGGCAGAACTTCCTGACTGTAAGGGCTGTCTGAAAGTGGAACACGCTCCTTCGGAGTATGGTGGAGTCTCCTTCTTTGGAGGTCTTTAAACAGAGGCTGGATGGCCATCTGTCGGGGATGCTTTGATTGTGAGTTCCTGCATGGCAGAATGGGGTTGGACTGGATGGCCCTTGGGGTATCTTCCAACTCTATGATTCTATGAACTGCTCTTCAGTTTTGTGTATAATATGTTTTAAAATATAACTGATAAAACATTTTGTCTGCTCAATATATCTCAGGGAACACAGCTATAAGGGGGAAAAAGAGAGATTCCACCTCCAAGACTAGTAATGAGAGGATATTTATGAAACTTAATATGCAGCAATAATCTGACTATGTTCAGTTCTAGACAGAGCCGATGTAATAAAATGTTCAAAGAGATTTTTTCCAACTTTGTGCCAACATTCATAAAGATAATTCATAATTGTACAACATCTAATGCAAATAATTGCTGTTCCAATTAGATCACATTTCATCTTCATTTTCCAAACGAACCAACAGGAACCACTGAAGAATATTTGGTATGTCTAAAGAACACTACTAAGAACTCCGTGTGCGCCTATTAATGATGACTAATCAAAATGTATTTAATTAAGTGAACATGAGACACCTGCAAAGCCAAGGACATTATCTGCATGTAGATTATCTCAGACTGAGAAACTATGGCTCAGAGATCAATTCACAGATGTATATTAATCTCTACTAAACAAAAAGAATAATTTTGGACAGTGGTCATCAAGCATATGGGGCAATTTGTAGGGGAGGGATGTGTCCTGACACTGGGTCTGGAGTTATAGCATCAGCCTATGTCCTAATCCAAATTATAAATCTACACAAAATGGGAATATTTACAGTACACTTTCCACTGACTGCCTATATCTATTTGCCAATAAAGAACTATTATCAGGAACAAGGGGTCGCCTTTTTCTCTGTATGACATCTGAGAGACCTTACCTAGTATCTCAATACTACCGTGCAGAGCAAGCAGGATAAGAAGGGTAAAACCAATGCATAAAAAGATGTCAGAGCATGAGGTAAGCTACATTGGAGATTTATATGTTGTAGTGGGAAAGAAGAAAATGTTGACACAAGGTAGTTGTTTTTAGCAGCATCCCTGTGTTTTTATAACCTTAGGAAGACATCAGGATAAGCAATTTTTGATGTAGGTGTTGCCTCCCCTAGTGTTCCTCAGACAAAACCTTCACACAGGGTAACTACAAAATTAAGTCAAAACTCCTATACCTTAATGATTTATATAAGAGAGCATGTGGCTGATTATGCACATCATTCAGGACCAAAAGGTGGCAGGCACCGTAATTGCTAATGTGTAATTCACTGTCTCGGTGAAAGGGATTAGCATGGGCTGGGTGGCAACACTCAATAAGCTATTAAACAATTATGTGCTGATACATTTCTTGTTGTTCCCCCTCAGTTTCCAACAGAGGATTGGTGACACCTTAAGAATGAAGATGCATTCCCATGTTAATACTTAATGCATCTCAGTTGATCAGTATTGATGAAACATTATTTATATAATCTTTTGTGTTCATTTATGCTACTATCCTTGCAATAAAATAAAACAAATGTGGTTGCTTCTGGACTGGATGAATAACTGTTTTACTTTGTCTGTCCACCTTTGTATTCTCTGCCTGTACCCAACCTGTACACAACCACAGCATCAGTAGATATTCCTTTCAAGAAGTTTATAAAAAAAATAGCCCTCTAGAAGATGGCAGTTAATTAAATCATTTCTTCAAGGTCTAGGGTTAAGAATTAGTTGCTATGAATTAGCTCTCAGATGGGTTTCCCTCCCACCCACTCAACATCAATTTGAATGATTCAGCAAGGAAATAACATTTTATCATAGCCTATCTTTCACAAAAGAATGCCTCTCCTCATACATTGCTAGGGCCTCAGAAAAAGAAGAGGGGCAGCGACAATCCCATTCAATACCAATGATACTGGAGGAGACAGGTTTGGGGGGGGGGGGGTATTTAGAAAATAAATATTTTGCAGAATGGCTCCTTAAGCACAATGAGAGAGGAACTTGCTCCTTTCTTTTCTGGTATCATATTCCTTTAGCTTGCATTTCAAACATCACTTTCTGGTTCTGATGAATGATTATGATCACCTCAAAATATAAAGGGCAGCCTGTGGATAAGATTCTCTTAAGAAATTCAGGCATCCCAGGTTAGGCATCTTTTATTATTCTGCTTTGTTTAATCAGCTTTTATAACTTGCATAGGACATATTTCACATTTTCATTATTGCCCATGGAAATTATCTAAAGCCTACTTGCTCAAGGGTAGCTATCCACACTTTTCAACTCACTGAAAGCTTCAGAGGCATTGGCCGATGTTAGAAACAATTCTGGGCTGCCTATCTGATCCAGCAAGGAGTGCTCTGTCTTGAGGATTGTGATCAGAGCTCACTGGAGACAGTCAGAATTGACTGATTTGCCTTCTGAACGTTTTATCACATTAACTATTATAAATGCATTAACTGCACATCTGTATTTATTGGATCTCTTCTCTCCTTCTCTCTCTCTGTCTTTATTTGAAACTGGCATAAATCCTACGTATATGAGGTAAGGATTGTGCATGATCAATTAAACACAAACATACTTATTGCAGTACCGTGGGATGATCATTATGCCATTCTTCCACAGAGGATTGATTCCGGTCTTGGATAAATTGAGCTGTGGATGTGTTTGGGAGGAAAGCGCTGTGGCAGCCAGCAGGATGGAGTCATATAAGTAAGAGGTTTTATTACCCACTGTTTGCTTCCATTTGTCAGTCCTGCTTCTGGCTGTAATATCAAGAAAAAAACTATAACCCAAGAAATATATATGCCCCATGCACTCTACTGGTGCAATTAAGGGCAATAGTACTTTCTAACTGTCTCTTGCTGAAGTGAAAGGCATATCACAAGCTGGATTTGCAGCTGCGACAAAGCCCCAAGGCTATGGCATGCCTCAGTTGGTGTATGTGCAGGATGGCAGGGGCAGAGGAGAATGCTCCTGTGACTGCCTTTCACTTAATTCAAACACACATTGAAAAAGTTTGCAGTCTATTACATTTGTGGTAAGCAGCTCTCGGCTCACAAAAGGAAGTTCCTGGCTATGCACAGAAAGAAGGAAGGAACTAAAACTGTGCTTTCTATAGCATGTTTTAGGAATAACCAAGGTCAATTTTGGTTAAGAAAACTTTGAGTAAAATACATCTAATTATCACAGGCCCTCTCCTTTCCTTTGCCATAAGAAATTAATAATTTCCCCCAGAATAGTGGTATGTTTTCCTCCTTGGGAGGTGTTGTCCCTAGACTGATCACTCTGAGGAGTCAGGTAATATTTGAAGATACAAGAATCAGCCTCCTATTTTTTTCCTCCCCTGACAACTCTATTCAGTGTGATATGCTTTACTGTGTTATGCTGCAGGCAAAGGGCCAAGGAGTGTAATGGTGTACTGTACCTGGCCTGCTGCCTTCAACAGTCCACTGAACAAGTCACTATCTAGCTGTTTCACTTAGATCCTCAGGGGGAAAGAAGTCTAATTATTTTCCCCTAAAAAGTAAAACACCACACGATTTAGCACTATTTTAATAATATACCACGTCCCTAGTTATACCCAAATGTGTGTCCCCTGACCATTTACACACAGGTAATATCACAAAACTCCAATAACAGTGCTTCTCTCCATTTTCTGCAGTATTTCAGACTGTAAAACCATTTGTTCCGTCATTGTCACTTAGAAATGGGCATTCCTGCGCACTCTCCACAGGAATCTCAGTTTAAATGTCTAGTCTACTGAATGCTTGAGTTAGGAGGGGTGTGCTCACTGTTGTTTTGTTCTGTGCCTTCAAATCATTCAGACTTATAGCAGCCCTAAGGTGAATCTATCACAGGGGTTTCTTGGCAGTTTGTCCAAGGGGGTTTGCCCTCGCTTCCTTTGAGGCTGAGAGAGCATGATTTGCACAAAGTGGGCTTTCATGGTAGAGCAAGGATCCAAACTCTGTTCCCAGTGTCCTAGTCAACACTCAAACCATTCACCTCACTGGCTCTCTCTTGAGATTGTTGTGTGGCTACTGCCCTACAGTGACCTTGTCTCGTGGCAAGTGTGGATGTGAGATCTCCCAAGATCCCAATGCTCAACTGCTTTGCTTAGGTTTTAAGCTCAGACCCATGGTCTCCCTGATCAAGTCTAACCATCTGGCATATGGTTTCTTCTCCTTATACTGCCCTTCCAAGATCCCAATGTTCAACTGCTTTGCTTAGGTCTTTTAAGCTCAGACCCATGGCCTCCCTGATCAAGTCTAACCATCTGGCATATGGTTTCTTCTCCTTATACTGCCCTCTCCAGATCCCAATTCAACTGCTTGCTTAGGTCTTTTAGCTCAGACCCATGGTCTCCCTGATCAAGTCTAACATCTGGCATATGGTTTCTTCTCCTTATAGTTGCCTCTACCTTTCCCAGCATCATTGTCTTTTCTAATGATTCATGATTTTTCAAGATGTGGCCAAATTAAGACAGTCTCAATTTTGTCATCCTGGCTTCCAGATAATGTTCAGGCTTGATCTGTTCTAGAACACATTTGTTTGTCTTCTTGGCTGTCCATGGTATTCTCAACATGACATCTCAAATGACTGGATTTTTTCTATGTGTGTTTTCTTCACTGTCCAGCTCTCACATCCCTACATGGTGATGGGGAATACAGTGGCTTGGACTATCCTCAGTTAGTGTTCAGAGTTATATCTTCGCACATTAGGCTCTTGTCCAATTCTTTCATCACTCCCCTTCCCAGTCCTAGTCTTCTTCTGATTTCTTGACTGCAGTCTATGATTTGTTCAATATTTGATGCAAAGTATAGGCAGTGGCGTCACTGTGTGTGTGAGAGAGGGGGTGCAAACTGCACCAGGTGGCAACTCAGATGAGGAGTGATATCTGGTTGGTCCTTCTTCCCATTGCAGGGGGGTTGCAATGCTGCTGCTGGGGCTCGCCAGTTCTATTCTGATGCAGTGGCTCTTGAGGGAGCCAAGGCAGCAGAGAAGGAGGCACAGACGCAAGCCCCTCCCTCCTTCACTACTGCTCTGGCACTCTGGGCTGAGTGAGCCAAGGCAAAGGGGAAGCAGGTAGGGGTGCATTGCCTCTGCTCACTTGCCTGAGCTCACCCCACTTTCCCTGTTGCCTTGGCTCCCTTGCCTGAGCCAGCCAAGACACAAGGATAGAAGACATGAGCATGCATGCATGCACGCACCCCTCCTGCCTTCCCTTCACCCAAGCTGGCCAAGGCACAGGGGAAGAAGGGACAAGCATTCACACACCCCTCCAGGCTTCTCTGGTCTTCATGTGCCCTGCCACCTCCCAGCAGCCCTGGGTGGGAATTTGGATGGGTGACCCCCCATCCCAGCAGCCCCAGGCACCACCAACACTAGGGATGCCACTGGATATGGGAACTCTTTGACTATTTCAATTTTCTAATTATCTAAGATTAATTCTGTAGATCTTCCATGGTCATTATTTTTGTTTCTCGACACTATAGCAAGAGGTTATTCCTACTACTCAGTTCTCAAAGAAAAGGACAAGATGAACATGGGAGTAAAGGAGGAACTGGGAAGAAATAGTCAAGCAAGAGAACTTGGGGCTGAAGAAAGGTGGCAAAATCTATACCGAGTTACTTGTGGAGTGATTGAATGAGGCATAAACAAGTGAGAAGGTCTCTTTTAAGAAATGTAAGACAGGAAACCATAAATACTCAAAAACAGGCTGTGAAGGTCAACTAAAAGCAAAGGGTGTTGTCAGGCTTTGGCACAGGATCTAAGGCTGGAGCTAAATAAGCACATAAGAAGGGCCCTACTGGATGCAACCAAATGTCTATCTAGTCCAGCTTTCTCTTCAGCCAATGATGAACCAGATATCTGATGGCTGCAGTATCTTGGGGGTTGAGTTTACAACAATGTGTTATTCATCTTCAAATTGTCTCCCATCCCAAATAATCTAGATAGTCATGGCAGGGACTGCCCATGGTTGAAAATACTGCTGTTTAATGCCAGGTTAGTGAATGGTAAAACAGCTGCCATTCAGGACTTGATCCTGGATGAACATGCTGACCTGGCATGTATTAAAAAGGCTAGGTTAGATGAGGCTAGGATGGGGTTTAATCTCTCTCAGCTCTGTCCATCAGGACAGTGCAGCAGCAGGCAAGACCGGGGGGGGGGGTTACAGTGATCTATTGGGATAATATCCCTCTGATCAGGAACCCTATCCCTCAGCCTGTAGGGTTTCACTGTGTTTATTTAAAGAAAGGGTTAGCCAGAACAGATTAGGGATTCTGTTGGTATACCACCCACCCCCCTGCTGCTCCACAGTCTCCCTTTCCGAACTAGTGGGGGTGGTCATAGGAACCCCCATGGCTCATGATGCTGTGAGACTTCAACATTCATGTTGAGGCTACCTTTTTAGGAGTGGCTCAGGACTTCATGTCTACCATGACAACCATGGGTCTATCCCAAGCGGCATGCTCCTGGACACTCTAGACCTTGTTTTCTATAGAGGAAAGCTGGTGGTGGTTTGGGAATAGAGAAGCTTTCTACTGTTCCATTGTCATGGACTTCTTCATCAGGTTTAGACTTGTCGGGACTTCTGCATGTTTAGACTTGCTGGGATTTCTACAGGATTGGAAAGATATATTTAGGTGATCCACCCTCAGAAACTTATGGATCTAGGTGGATTCCTGATGGCTCTTGGGATGTTTCCTGATGCCTTGCCAGGTGATTCTGTCAAAGTCCTGGTTGATCTCTGGGATGGGAAAATGATCAGGACAATAGACATGATCATTCCTAAGCACTCCTTATGAAGGAGTGGAGCTAATCCAGCCCCCTGATTTTCTAATGAGCCTCAGCAATGACACAAGCACGATGGAGACTAGAACAACATTAGCAGAAAACAGAATGAATTTGAGGGAAAGCAAGCCAAAATCTATCTGAAGGCCTACAGTGAGGCAATAAAGGTAGCAAAAAAGGCTTTTCTGGCTAACATCATTGTATCCACGCAGAACTGTTCAACAGAGCTGTTTCCAGTAGTCAGGAATCTGTTATAATCTGGCCCAAGAGAATATAAAACACTCAACAGCCCAATGCAAAGGATTTGCTCTCAATTTCAAGACAAAATCACTCTGACCTAGGGCTTGTCTACATTATTAGAATACTCCTTATTCTATTTGAATAGAAAACAATCCCTCCACATGCAATTTGGAGGAATTCTGGCTTGGGGGGGGGGGTTACTCCTTAAACTCCACATAAAAAGGAATTGCCATTTCTACTAAATAGATTGATTTTCATGGATTAATATACAGGCACATGAGCTTCCGCCTACAGACTGAAGCTACACATCATAGACACAGGTTTACTACCTCTGTGAGATTTAGGCCTGAACAATAATTCATTTGCCAGCTGGCATGAGGTCACCAGATATGTTACTCAAATCATTAATAGCCATCACCAGAAGAAATAGGTGGCCTGTCTGAAAATTGTCTAGTTCCAACAGCCAATCTCATCATGCTTTAGTTTGCTACTTTAAAGAGATAGCTTCTCCCTATGTACTTAATTATAGATGATTAATCAAGACATTGTCTTTACTTCTCTTGATAATATGAACAGACAACTTTCCTTGGAATGGAGAAGAACCTGTACAAGAATACAAAACGAGCAGCATTTGTGCAAAGCTATGGCAAGATTAACCAAGTGGTCACAGACAGCAATATTTCTCCAGTGCAAGATTTTTGTCCACCAGTATATACCATGATCCAACTCTGCCACGCATAACTGACCCTTCAACTCCCTTGTGTAAGTGCCCATGTTTCTTTCCTCTCTTCCAGAATGCTCTCTTCCAGAACACTGGCATGTGCAATTTCACATTCTTCCTTCAAAAGCTTTCTCAAACCCTGCCTTTTCTTTGATGTCTTTGGCTCACCCACACACCCCACTTAATCCTCAACCTCAATAGAAACAAAAATTGTACATCCTGAATGTATTTCTGTATTTAACTTTTTGTAATCATCTCAACCTATTCCATCTGCTCTTTCCTTTAGCTATCTCTTAGCAGTTGAGATTTGGACAATGAATTCCTACAGAAAGGGTAATGCATAAGCCAGTTTGAATCTTACTGTCATCAGAGGAGGACTTTTTTATCCATTCCACCACTCTCCCAGGCTTTTCTGCTGAGAACACTGGGAAAAGTTTTCTTTGTGGCTTTCAAAACTCCCACCCAAAGGAAGCTTCTTTGGGCCCCGCTCTGCTCTCTTTTTGCTAGTAGGCAAAGATCTTCCTATTTAAACAGACCTTCAGCCTTTAATCTGATTGGAATATGCAATGGATATACCATTTCAATATGTAAGATGTGTTTTTATGTGTGTTTAATTCTTCTTAAACTGATGGTTTTAAAGTAATGTTTTAATTAGATTGATGTTTAATGCTGCTTTTAAGTTTTGTATCATGGTATTTTAGCTATTTTGTTTTAATGTATATCATAAACTACTTTAGGAGAAAGGAAGGATGTAAATCAAATCCAATCAAATCAATAAATAAAGTACATTGGATGTCTAATGGTAATTAATAATAAGAGCGTATTTTCATAGAATAAAAAGATTTATGGTTATCTCAAAATCTGTGAGCTTCCTTCTTCAACATCAAATTCTTCAAAGACACACCCAAACTCAAAGACACACATTTCTTGGTTGCTAATGGAAAATTAAATATTATTGCTTTCTTTTACTTCTTTTGTTCCTATTCACTTTATAGCTGGGGAGGAGGAGGGTGAAAGCGAATGAAACATAACATTTTATACCCTGCATGTTTTTTAACCATTTTTTGCTTAATGAAGAAGTCAGTGGACTTCAAAAGATAGTGTGATGAATTTTGTGCCTCCTGGTTTGCCTAATAAAGGCATCACTACAATGCGTGTTTTGGATTTTGTCATTTAGAAGGGTTAAATACATCATTAAACATGTGAATGGAGAAGCAAGCATAATTCCATGCAACCACAGCGAGATTTAGCAAATCTATGAATAAATAAAATGTGCACATCATTTAAAAGTATATGGTCACACTAGAAGAATCAGCAAGAGATTGCCTTTCTGTGCTTATGACATTTTCCCCAGGAGCTGATACAATGCCATTGCAGGAAAGAATTACATTATGAAATACTCCCTCGCCACTCTGAATGTATTACCAGGGTCTCATTACAAAAGCATCTCAAAAGATGAGCAAAATTAGCTTTCACCCTCCCACCATTTAATGTTTGTATGGGAAAAACCACTCAGATTCCCAGTGATTGGGCGGTATATAAATAAATCCTATTATTATTATTATTATTATTATTATTATTAACAAGTAATATCAGCATCTTTATATATAGGCTATGTTTTCTTCAGTATAACATATCCCCAGATTCATACAGCCCTCCTCCCCCAAACTGCACATATCAAAAAGCTGTACATATACTGTATCTCAGTACAGCACATTGATAACATTCAGCACAGAGATGACAACATTCAGCCCAGAGACGAAAGACTCCTACAAAAGTACTCTTTCAAATGAAAATAGATATTTCAGAATATTCTAATCTGTCTGAAACACACACACACACACGAAATCCATTGAGAATTTCTGAATTCCTAATGAAGTTATACATCAAAAGGACAAGTAAAAAAAATATAATGCCACTAACAACAGAAGGGAACATTTTTGGCATCACCTGCAAACAATATCATTGAAAAAAGGTCACAAGAAACCCAATCTGTTTAGTTTTTTTATCTCCTGAATGACGACTGCAAACAGAACATCAATGCCAATTTGAATCTCAACGAATAACGATGATTGTGATAGTGATGATGATGATGATGATGATGATGATGACGACATGATTACAATGATGATGATGGCAGGGAACAGAAGTGACAGGAAAACTGAAACATAAACATTTCTAATCCAGAATATTCCACATGGAGATTCGATTCACAGAAGAAGTTGGTGACCCAGATCAGAGTGTGAACAGTAAACAGAAAAATCAAGGACGATACAAAAATACACAACGTAGGGTGATATATACGGAAACAATGAAACACTAATGCCACACAGGTTTTACAAAAAGAATGCTTCCATCAAGTTCTTTGACTTCAAAATTTAAAAAATACATTAAGAGAAGATCTGAATACCACCACCGCCCCCTCATTGCCTCAAAGTATCATTTGATGAAGCTTTCAAACAGAGGATGAATCAAAGAGGAAACTGAATCCTGATATTTTCCTTCTTGAATAATTTCTCTGAACAAAAGTTAGGATCCACATGAAATATGGGTAAAAACATTATAAAAAGAACTTTTTTTTTAGAAACCTAAGGTAACAGTACAATTAAAAACAAACATTAACTGGTCCATGAAAAGTACATGTAATGTGTTTTATATTATTATCACAAATTATATATGCATTTTACAATCATTGTCCCTATGTATCAGTCTGTTTTATTACCACAAACTGATCAATTTTCAACTGTTATCCTTATCAGTTAACATACCCTTACAGATATAGCTTTGCATATTCAGTGAATGCAAGGTCTGTGAATTCAGTTTTAATATAGGTAATAGAAGACAAATGAAAAAAATTCAACTGGAGGCATTTTCATCACCATGAAGATGCAGTGATAGAAAGTGCTACCTACTGAACTTCTATTATCTGGTGGTTGCAACCACAGAAAAAAGACAACCAAATGGGTTCTTGAACAGATCAAGCCCTGGAAGCCAATATGATAAAATTGAGGCTGTCATACTTTGGCCACATCATGAGAAGGCACAACTCATTGGAATAGAGAATAATGTTAAGGAAGGTAATAGAAAGAAGAAAATTGCACACTAGATGGCTAGACTCAATTAGGGAGGTCATGGGCATGAATATGCAAACCCTAAGCAGAGCAGTGGAAGATCTTGGATATGTCTCATCCACAGGATCGTTGTGGGTTGAGGTCTAGTCGAGAGCCATTAACAACAACAAAGTTAGAAATGACTTGAAGGCACACAAGAACAAGAAAAGTTGTATCAGCTTGGAAGAGTCTTTACATCTTAGTGTACCTGTGGATTTCATAAATTCTGTCACAGAAATTTGAGTTCACAGAATGACTCAGACTACAGAGGGAATCCTGAATAGTACTTGAAATTCATGATGCATTATCTGGAAACTCAGTCAGGGATAGTACCTTGGATCAACTTCTTTTCCCTGTTGACTGAAACCCATTCCTGTTTCTCTGTCATTAATCAAGATGATTATGGAGAAGGGTTTTGGCTTCTTGGCTGACATGCTACGTAACAGCTGGAAGCAAGGTTTGCTCAGAAGAAGCCATCTTAACTGGCAAGAACTACTATAGAGTTGCCACTTCTGAACAAAAATGGGTGAACTGTGTACTCAGACATTCAATACACTCTGCTTGAGTTCCAGGTTCCAGACAGCAACAAGATCTGGCTGCAGAGTTTGGAAGTATATTCCTTCATCCACAGCAGTGGGAGAAAGAAAGGTTTTGGGAAATGCATTTAGGGTGGTATTTCCCTTTTGTTCTCATATTTTCATGCATATAAGTACCAATCAAAGTGTAGCACTTTCTTATTTGAATGAGATACCAAACAAGGTGATACTGTTGAGGTGCTAAATTTAGACTGAGAGGAATATACAGACTAAATCCTGACAAGGTAGTAGTGAGATCAAATTCTACTATGGCTACCCGATGTCTATTTTATTGTCAGATTATTCTGAGCTAGTTTAGCACCTGACGCACACGCCATCTGCTTCAGCACTGACATTCTAACTCAAACAGTCATTGCTATCAACAAACGTAGGAGGGACTCCGAGTTGCTATGGTGAGGAGGAGGAGAAATTAAGAACAGAGACTGTTTGGAACACAACACATTTTTCAGAACATTATCCAGAAGTACCAGCAATCTATTTTAATATGTATCTATTAAATTCCAGAACAAATTACTACGCTGGAAATCCAAGTAGAAAGCAGCTCCCTACTAGATTCCGCTAATTTTAAGTTATATAATTATTACTCACTGTTTGAAGTTCCTGCATTTTATACCTTCATTCTTAATGAATGAAACATTGAACATTGGTGATATGGTTCCATTCTGGTTATCCCAAATATATTGGAAAACCTTGATCAAAATAGAAGATGATAGTACTGCTAGTATCAATGTCGTGAAGCTGAAATATTGGTAAAATATGCTTGGCTCCACTAGGGAGAACTGTTTTGACAAGCTCAGGGGAATTTCATTTTATAGAAAAGGCCATCTGCCAGAAATACTGAAAGAATCCTGTCATGTTTAGGCAAGGTAAAGTATACCTGTACAGAAAATTAAGTGGGGGGGGGAGTTAAATCCTCACAAAATCTACAAAACACCGACATGATGCAGGATGTAATGGAAGTATTCTTACTTCCTCCAAAGCAGAGCCCCTGGATATGAACTACAGGCCTGTATCTAGCATTTTTGAGCAAGGTGATCGAGAGGGCTGTTGCCCTTCAACTCCAAGCCATCTTGAATGAAACCGATTATCTAGACCCATTTCAAACTGGCTTCAGGACAGGATATGGAGTGGAGACTGCCATGGTTGCTCTGGCTGACTATCTTCGTCTAGGCATTGACAGAGGAAGCGTGACCCTGTTGGTGCTTCTAGACCTCTCAGCGGCCTTTGACATAATAGATCACGACATCCTCTTGGAACGCCTGAGAGAGTTAGGAATCGGTGGCACTGCACTCCAGTGGTTCTGGTCCTTCCTCTCGGGTAGATTCCAGAGGGTGATGCTCGGGGAGAGTTGCTCCTCAAAAACGGAGCTTAAATGCGGCGTCCCTCAAGTCGCCATACTGTCCCCGATGCTATTCAACATTAATATGAAGCCGCTGGGAGAAATCATTCGCAGACATGGGGCAGGGTGTTATCAGTACGCTGATGACATCCAAATATATTTCTCCATGCTATGACAACAGATGGCATTTCTCCCCTCAATCAGTGTCTTGAAGCGGTAATGGGCTGGATGAGTAAAAACAAACTCAAGCTGAATCCAGACAAAATGGAGGTACTTACTGTAGGGGCCCCCAAACCAGGTATAAGGTTGCAACCTCTAGTCCTAGATGGGGTCACGCTCTCCACAAAGGACTGTGTTCACAGTCTGGGGGTGCTCCTAGACCTGTCGCTTCACATGAGAAATCAGGTGAATGCGACAATCAGGAGTGCCTGCTATCAGCTTCGGCTGATACGCCAGCTGCGCTATTTCCATTTCCTGGAAGTAAAGGACCTAGAAAGTGTTGTACATTCACTGGTAACCTCACGACTTGATTTCTGTAACGCGCTCTACATGGGGCTAGTCCGGAAACTTCAACTAGTGCAAAATATGGCAGCCAGGTTGGTCGCCGGAAAAACTAGGAGTGACCGAATTACACCCATCTTAAAATCTCTTCACTGGCTGCCTATTAGTTTCCGGGCACAGTACAATGTGTTGGTTATAACCTTTAAAGCCCTACATGGCTTGGGTCCAACCTATTTGAGGGATCGCTTGCTTCCATATAACCCGCCCCGCACCCTCAGGTCCTCTGGGAGGAATCTATTGCAGCCTTTAAAAACCAGACTAACTGCTACCTCCCAGAGGGCCTTCTCTGCAATTGCTACCAAACTATGGAACGGTCTGCCGGACGAGATCCGTCAAATTGCCAGCTTAGACAGCTTTTAAAAAGCTGTCAAGACGGATCTCTTCCGGCAGGCCTTTCCTGAATAAAGTGCCCAGCCACAGAATGACTGCCCCCCACATCATGGATTAGCCCACCGCTCTGTCCTTGTTATATTTTTATTGTGTTTTTTAATTGTGTTTTTAATAGATATTTTAATTGTACATGTTTAATCCTGTTTTAAGGGGGGGAATTTGGGACATAATTTTGTAAATGTGGATTTTAATATGTTGTGAGCCACTTTGATTGTCTTGTAACAGAAAAGCGGGATATAAATAAAAGTTTTATTTATTATTATTTATTATTGACCCAAAATAGTAGGCAGTGAAGAAGTCAGCTCTCAAAGCCTGAAACTCACTATAGAGGATACTTCAAACACAGCTAGATTTCCCACAGAAAATCCTATACAAAAAGAGAACACGATGAAAAGGAAGGTAGTTTTACAATTAACAGTTCCAACTGGCTTAATGTTCTGAGGAAGCTCAACACTGAGGCAACTGGTTTCAGGGAAGTTCAGGACTTCATGACCACAATGACAATTGGATCTTATGAAGTGGACCAGAGTCCAGGGAAGTTTACACCAAATAAAGCATGCTGATCTTTAAGGCGCCACAAAAGATGAACATGTCTTCCCTCCTCTGCCCCCAGTCTGGATGTGTTTCTTTCAGATGATTAAAAGAATGATGGTGTGAAAGTTGAGGATTTAATCTCTGTTCCCATGTCAAGAACAGATCATTTACCAGTCTTCAGTACCTCTTCTAGAGTAATAGTTTTGAAAGGGCTGCAGGAGATTCTCCAGTTGGTAAGACTGGCATTTCTATCAATGTCCTCCCAAAAGACTTTGAGATACCCAGAGTAGGTAAAACTGGGGTGGAAAAAGTGCAACCTATGGGATTCATGCAGCCTCTGCGATCCCATTTTGAAGTCTTGAAGCCCGTCATGAGTTCCCTGAAGTCCCTAGACCATATTTGTTTTTAAAAACGGCTGAATTTTCACACACACCCAATGGCCCGATAGTTCAATTTGTGGTAACACACAGTATCCTGGACAGAAATTAGCTTACTTGCTAATTAGCTTACTTGCTGTTCACCGCTATGATCTTTGGAATAGCGGTATATAAATAAAACAAATTATTATTATTATTATTATTATTATTATTATTATTATGTAGTTTCCCTGCACGTGATTTCTACGCAAAAACTATTTTTTGTGCAGAAATCAGTGTGTTTTGCACAAAGTGACTTTTTCTGCCCCAAATGAGGAAAATCACATGTAAACTGGCATTCTGTTCAGGATTTACAATGTTGTAAGCTAGCATTATGACACTGTAAATATTGCAGCTCATCTCTATGGTCATGTTACCATTACAACATCAGCAAATGCCCTCCAAAACCCAATGCAGAAGCAAGGCAGCTGCGCCACCAAAGGAGTTCTAAGATGCGGGACAGCAGGGCACTAAGCAACAATGTGCCCAGCCCCCTCCCACCAGTAAGGCAACAATGTGTGGCTGCCTGACTTCTCTGGTGGGTTTTGAGGGGTCATATTGAGAGAGGCCACTGTGACAAGGGAACTTCATTATCATACCTACACTTGACAATGCAGAAGCTTAGGCCCAGTTTTATGCAAATTAATTTCTCCAAACAAAATCCCAAAGTGTAAAGACTATCATGCCTGTTTTCCTTTTCCTCAGCCAGGTATGTCAAGATGCCTTGTTTTCATTGAGGACACCAATATTAATAAACACTCTTCACATCTCTACTGCTGCTCCACTTCTATTAGCTACAGCGCTTTTTCAAAGAAAAAGGGAAAAGAACTCATCAATGTTACACAATTGCAATATACACACAAAACAGTGCAATCCACTTCTGCATTTCCCTTGTGTGTTCATACATGCTTTATTGAATGGAATTACATTTCAAAACATTCACAGGCCAGATTTAATTCCTAGTTTCTTTGGGCCCCTTTTCTCAATTAATTCCTTATTAATTATCCTGGTTACTTAACTAAGATGTAACCAGAGTCTCTCTATTCTGATATCACTGGGAGCATAGATTTAATACAAGTCAAAAATGAAGCGCTAAAACTTGTGAACAAAGGGAGGATGGATAGTCTGCGGTAGAGAAAGAGCAATTCTTAGCCTCCAAAACCCACCTCAGTTGGTTGTTCCTGGCTTTATACCTAGTGTCTCAATCTATCCATGATATACAATTTCTATACCACCCATTACCAACACATATTTAAGGTTAATAGTGTGCCAAGTACTTTTTAAAAACAGACAATCATGTAGTTCCATTCACAATTGAATGAATATTTTATAGGATGTCTATCCAACTGACTTAAATCACCCTCTCCAGCATTAAAAACATTGATCCAAATATAATCAGGGGCTAAACATATGTAGGATTAAACTGGTGTGGCTCTCTACAATGATTCTAGATATATGGGTACTGCTTGTGCAAATCCTTTTCCTAACCTAAACAGAGGACACCAAGTCTACAAAAGCCTATACTATAACTTCTTTTGCACAGTTAGTCTCAAAGGTGCTACAAGATCTCCTTGCATACAGATATTTCAGACTAACATGGTTACAGTATGTCTTTGAATTCTACCAACCTGAGGAGCTGAACCTTTTAAACAAAGCCAATATCTTGCTGATTAGCCTTCCTGACAAGGGGGTGGTTGACTGGATTCAAACACTCTGTTTCCTCTTCCGCAGAAAATTGCTGATTGGTAGGTTATCAAGATTTCTTTTTAAAGACTGTATTAGGACACAGCTGCACTTGGCACACTACGTTAGATAGCAGCCATGAAAATAAAGGTATTTAAGAATGCACAACTGTGTTCTGAATTGCAGGTTAAAACTGAGTCTGTGTATAGTTGCATGCATGTAAACACCACAGATTTCAAAATATATTGTATAGAACAGCATACTAATTGTGGTCTGCATCCCTTATATTGAGGAAATCATATGGCCTGCTCTCATATTATAGGTCAAAGGAGCTGAACTCTGCGACTGTAAAATATATGAATCCATAGACATTAATTGTGGCATTTAATTTGTCTCTGTTTTATTAAAAATTAGTTCATACTTCATGAGTACAATTCACAATTAGAGCATCTCTCCAAGGGGAAAATGTGCGTTTGTGTGTGCGTGCGTGTGTGCAGAGATTTCTAAACTACTGCTGAAATCATGTCTGCGAGAGATGAGGGGCAGTGATGTATGAAGAATTACAATTCTTTGAGCATCCGAACTGACAACCTGAGAGCATTTGCAGGCTAAAAAAAAAAAATCAATGGCAGCATTTTTAACTATAGGTAAGATATGCATGGTAGGTTTTTATGTCATTTATTTCAGCAAAATTTCTACCCTATTTTTTTATCTGGAAGATCCTCATTTTAAATTACGAAAATAAATCATTTTTTAAAATATCTTTTACATGCTCTTTGTATCCTTTTTAAAATTATTTATAGCACCATTTTGTGCCCATGCTATAATGTCTTTCTCTTTTTATATAGAAAAATAATATATAGATGCTATAGGTTGGTGTGGATGCTGTAGAGGTTGGAAATAATAAGTTACAGCTGAGTTACCTGTAATTAATTCTTGATACCATAAATAATTTGGAACTTAATTACATCATAGCTCAAATGTAACAAGAGTCCACAGTTTTCTGGGTATGATTGCAACTGAGTCCCAGTCCTGGGAAAAGATCGGGATATAAATAAATTAATACATAAAATAAACTGGCTTTTGGTTATTTTTATAGTTACAAGGTACCTGTGGCATCATTATTACTTGTTTTGTAGTACATTCCAGCAGCTTGTAATATTCTGATAATAAACAACAACAATAACAAAACCCCAAGAAGCAACCATATAATAGTGACTGACATTTTTGTTGTGGAACTGCAACCATAAGTAATTATTTTTTTTGGTGGGGGGGAGGGAAGCTTTCTAAGCCTTGGAAATTTGTATGTAATATATTATTGAACTATATTAGTACCCCACAAAAAAATTACGCTTCAAATGTTTGTTGTATTGTTATTGTTGCTTCTGACTTATGATGACCCAAAGGCAAACCTATCACAGGGTTTTCTTGACAAGATTTGTTCAGAGGGGCTTTGCCTTTGCCTTCCTCTGAGGCTACAAGTGTGACTTGCCCATGGTCAACCTGTGGGTTTTCATGGCTGAGCAGGGATTCATTCTTTAGTCTTCACGGCCATAGTCTAATGCCCAAACCACTACACCACACTGGCTTTCTTCAAATGTAACTTTGCCTAAATAAGAAGATTAAACTCTAAATTAACAATAATAAAACTAATAGAACAGAACAAATGCACAGTACCATAAACTGAAGGCATACAGTCAAGGTATTTGCTGTCATATCGCACTGTTATTTAGGGCTGCCCCTTTCCCCATCTACTAGTATAACTGCATAGGACATCTGCCCAGCCACTGGACCATCAATCTAGCTTCTCCAAGGCAACTGAAGCCCTCACCCACTGGAGGAATTCAAGGCAGACTTAATGCCCACTAAAATCAAGCAGGGCTGCACAGAAAACTACAGTGGCCCAAGGGTTACACCCCCAATGACTCTAAAGAATCTTGCAATATGGCACCAGGCTCCAAAGTGCTATCTAGGGACTCAAGCCTGCCAAAGGCCTGTTACAGACTACCAAAATAAAGCTGCTTCGGGTCTCTTTGGAGGTATGCTATTTAAATGATGCATGGATCCTAAGAGTGGAGGTCGCACCAAAGCCACACTCCATTCCTAAGCACGGGAGTGCAGCTTTTGGTACAGCTTCCGGATTCTTAGGATGCATGCATCATTTAAATAGCATACCTCCAAAGAGACCCGAAGCAGCTTTATTTTGGCAGTCTGTAACAGGCCAGTTTATGCTACCAGCTTCTTTCTTTTAGTTAGCTCAAGGGTGCTTCAAGATGCCTTTGCACACCAATTTTCCATACTAGCATAGCTATGTCTTTGAATGATCATATACAGTGGTGCCTCGGGTTACGAAATTAATTCGTTCCGCCATTCCTTTCGTAACCCGAAAATTTCGTAACCCGAAACACTTTTCCGTTAGCACTGGAAAGCCTATAGCTGCACTTTGCAGCATTTGAATTTCGCGCCGAAATGAATTTCGTAACCCGAAAAATATTTCGTAACCCGAAACAGTTTTTGCCAATCCAACTTTTTCGTATCCCGGAAATTTCGTAACCCGATCATTTCATATCCCGAGGCACCACTATATATAATTTTATAGGAATCAGAGCTTGGAAAACTCTCTGTTTCTGTTTTGCACCAATTATCAGTAAAGTGTATATGGGTGCTTACCAACCCTATATCTTAACAGAATTGCCATATAAATATGCTACAAGGAAATGTAAATTCTCTTAGTCACTCTTCTTGTCTCCTCTGCTGTATAAATTCCAATAGATCCTTTAGCAGGATGATGAATAATCCCATCCTCACACTTTTTCAACACAGTGGGAATATTATGAGCAGCTCTGGTGTTGACCCTGAAGAATGGTGGAGAATCTTCCAGACGTTATGCTGAGCCCATTGCAAAGCGATCAAGTGCCCTTACTCTTTATCTCTCCCCATGTAAGCTTGGAAGGGAAGGAGATTGTCCTTACAATATTACTGAACATGCTTCTGAACATGGTATCACAGTACTCCAAATTTCCCCATATTAAAAAAAAAAGGCAACCATAAAAAAGGGTGTCTGTCTATCAATAATTCCTATACATGTGCAAATGTTAACTATCTGAATGAGATCTCTTATGTGGGTCTCTTCCTCCTCATTTTTGTCTGGTGAGGATATAGGATAGTTGGCTTTTCATTCTGAAGGTGGAAATGGACTGCTGAGGCAGTAAGACTTTTAAAAAAACATACTCCATGTACAAAATAATGTAAGCATTATCTTCGTAGGAATTTTTCAACTTCAGGAATGTTGCTGTGAATTAGAATGAGACTAAAGCATTTATGAAACAATCAGAGCCTGTTTTCCATGACAAGACTTAAGAAAATGTATAATATGAGGTTGGTTCTTTTCTCTGTTCAACTGTCATGCCTGTCAACTTCCAATCAAAATAAAAAAGCTAACATGCCAGCATCAAAACATACACAAGAAAAATGCACTCACTTTTTATGTGCTACATTGATAGAGTCTTTAAGAATCACATGTTCTGGGCCTGTTCAGTTTTGAAGGTACAAATATCAAATAAAATAAGCATAAGCCTCTTAAAAGTCTTCTTCTTGATCTTAAGCAGAAATGGGACATTTTAATACAGTGTAGTTAAACAAGCAAGCTCCTTCTCTAGGGGCATTTCACAACAGAATAATTTCATAAAACAAACTTTCTCCTCCAAATGTTGCTAAAATCTACGTAAGAGGAAGACTTTTATGTAAGATTATGTACAGTATTTGATCATTGCAATTCCTGATCTTGGCTACCTTTCCTCGGTTATTTTTGTATGAGTGCTTTACGTCTGCATGACATTCTAAGAGGGAGAAAAAACAATTTTGTTGTTTTACTAATTTTGCTGATGTACTCTCTGTATCTCTCTCTTCCCCTTGCATCTTAATAAACCGGAAGAACTAAAAAGGTCCCTTACAGTTAGTGTTCCTTACCATTCAGGATCATGTAACTTAATTTGTAAGAAAAATATAACATTTGAAAATAAAAATAGTTAGTTCTTACCAGAATAAAATGTACTTTTAACATACCAAAAACAATGATTTTATGTCAAACAAAATTATATATAAAAATTTTATGTTTCTATTGTAACAAAGTGATTTAAAATCTGTAAAGCTGCTAATACTGCATTTCCCTCTCAATTTTCCCAAAAAGCCCTCTTTTTTCTGGGGGAGAAAGGGGTAGGACTTCTCATCGTTTCAACATTTTTTGAAAATTTTACATCTCTTTTCATTCACACTGTATAGTTATATGACTCTGATACCACTGTAATTGCCACATCTCCATCCTACAGAATGGTGGGATTTGTAGTTTGGTGAAACACCGGAGTTCTCTGGCAGAGAGTTATAAAATCCTCATGGAAATACAAATCCCTGGGTTGGAGCCCTAGCAGTTAAAGTGGCACCAAATCACAATAGAGCGAAAAAGACCTTTCTCTTTCATAGATCTTTCAAATAAACTTGTAAGTTATATATTGTGGCTTAAGAATATGCTGAAGCTTCAAGGACAAAATAAGATAGAGGGCAGAGGGCACTTATTCATTAGGCCCTCCAAACAAGCCTGCTATGAAAGCTTTTATGGGAGTCAGGAAGTATATCCTGGCTTACGTCATCTGACCCATTGGCGAAATTGGATTTCCTTAGCTGATATGTCCGCTGTACCTTTCCACATACGCAAAGCTCCCCTCTTATTTATTATTTGTTCAATTGTCCAAACAAATAGGACCCAATGTCAAAAAATGCCAAAAAGAAATAACAGTCTTGCAGCACCACTCTTTCTGAGCCATACAAATGTAAAGATCAAGACAGAATATTTATAAGCTTTTTCATTATTATTACTGTATTTTTTTTTAAAAAAACTAAAATCCCCATTTCTGACTAACTACTCTGGACTGGGTTGTAATTCTTCTCTAAATTCATTCTCAAGGGAAGCAACAAGTAATGTCAACAATTTTCATCCTGCTGAGAGATGGTCTCCAAAAAACGCACACTCTTGAAAGATTATTTGTGGTTCAGGACTTGTGTTGCGCAAAATTCACACATGGGGAGTTGCTTAGGAACCAGCCTTTTCATCACAGAAAAATGTTGCTTCTTGTTCAGAAAGTATCGTTTTCTGTGCCAAAAAAGGAAACAAACCCAAAATAAAACAACCATGTGCAAATTATTTATGGAATACGTCCCAAACTTACAAAGATTCTTGTCAATCCAGGACTTTCCTGATCAGGGTTTCCCAATCCTTAGGACTGGAGCATGGCTTTGGCGTGGCTTCCGGCCTCTTAGGACACATGAAGCATTTAAACAGCATACCTCCAAAGTGACCCGAAGCAACTTTATTTTGGCCTGTCTGTATGGGCCCTTTCTCACATATAGGAAGACTCATTTGAGACTAACAGAACTGAACCCACCATCTTGCTGCTAAGGAGAAAGATTTTCCTGTTTCTTGTTCTTGCATTCAAGAATAAGACAAGTCAGAATTTACACTCCAAATTGAGTAAAAGCATATCAAGACCAAAGTGCTCCAACGTGATGCAGCCACCCGTCTGATGGTGGTTCCAAATCTAAGTTTCTCTTCTGTAAACAGCCCTTGTACAAAATGAGAGCAAAATAGGAAAACATTTCAGGAGCCTATACATAGGCTGAGTTTTTATTTCATAACAAAAATGTATCTGTGGTATTATAAATACATACTGTATTTGTCATCAAGAAAAGTAAATTTGAGGTGTACCCTCATCAAAGCTACCAATCAACTGTATGTAAAACTAGGTGGAAGAATAAGATAAATCTGGATTTCTTGTTTGGGTAAATCATCTAGGAAGTTCTTTAGGGAAGCAAAACATTTTTCACTAAGACTACTTTTAGACTCAGGAATTCCCTTCCTAGGGAGGCAAGAATGGCCCTCTTCCTTGTTGGCCTTCCAGAGGCAGGCTAAAACCTTTTTATTCAGACAGGCTTTTAAACCACAATGGTTTTAAATAATGTGTTAGCAATTAAATTTAAGAGTTTTTGTCTCTTAAAATGGCTTTTTATTATTTTATTTTGTGATTTGTATTAGTTTGATTCTTTTTTAATACTCACTTTTTGTATGTTTCTAACTATCTTTTTAAATTGTGAGCCACTCTGAATCCCAATTTTTTTTGGGGGGGGGGAATAATATCATCACCACCACCACCATCATTATCAGTGCAAATATAGATATTCTTTAAACCATCCTATTCAGGGACATTCCCATGGCACAGAGCATTAATTAACATATCCAGAAGTTTAGATGCAGAAAGTATAATTGCAAATACTGTTATATTTCCGGGGTAGAGTGAGTCCAGTAATGAATCTCCTTGTTAAAGAATCAGAAGAACCTCTCTGAATTCTTCTTCAAAAAGGCAAGTTCCCTTTGAGACAGTGGAATAAAACCATAAACAAATTATTTGAAGTAGCTATTCCAAAAGTCTGTGAAAGCTCTGAAAACAATCTGAGGGGAAAAAGAAGAAAAGAAAAGAAAAGAAAAGAGAAAAAGAAAGAGAGAAGAAAAGGAAAAGAAAATGCTGCCCCATTTCCTATTTCTCCTCTGTGTGATCAAAATGTCACAGAATTCACAGGATCAAATGGAGAGGCCACAAAGAAGAGGTGCTGCCCTTGCCAGGGACTGGTCACCTTTATGTTTATGTTCCCATAGGAAACAGCATAGAACAGTGTGGGTAAAACAGCACAGTAATTCATTGTGGGCTTGAGAGGAGGTTGCAGAGGTGACCCTGCTAAGTGCTAGGCTGCCTTTTGGAGGGCAAAGGAGCCTGGCACTTTACAATGTTTCCTCTACAAGCTCCTTCTTTTGCCCTCCCTTCCAGTACAAAGACCTACTGTCTTCATACACATCCATGCCAGCACACGGAGAAGGGGTTCACATTCCCCTTTGGCTAACACAGAAAGAAAGTAGGAAATCTCTTTCCCACTGCAATAGAGGATTGGATGGGGGGTATTTTATATCTTCAGTTCTCCAACTCTAAAAAAAAAAAGGGGATACTGATTCCCACCTCTATGCACACACACAGAGCCAGATACACACACCACTACAATGAGCCTGCCAATTCACATATAGTCTTTTATGTGGTCCATGGGAAAAGCTTGCTGAAGAAACCAACACTCTAATCATATTACACGGAAACTGAAGCATTCAAGATTAACTGTTCCACAAAGATCACAATCCCTTCTTTTAGAAAAGTAAAGTTCCCAAATCATAGGGTATATTTACAATAAGCAAAAACATATTGCAGTTGAAGACCTGCGCATAGGATATATACACAAATTACTGAATTCAACGAGAAAAGAATGCAGGGCTAATAAAATTACAAACGCAACAAGCAGCTTAGTGCGAACAAGGAAACTCTTTTTAAAAAATACAGCACACTAACTTCATGTTTTGGACAGATGGCTTATCAATGTACACACTGTCATGAATGCCATTAAAGTGAACATGCACAAAGTGTACCATGGGATTACGTATGGGTATAACAGATGGGATGATTACGCACTTCTCAACATAGGTGCTGAGTTGTAACATTAGTGTTCCTTTATAAAACTATCCCTCAGTGACTTCTGAATGAACAGATACACACACACCTGTAGCTGAAATAACTATGTAAATATAAACCATATTGGAAATATCAGCTGCATAGCTTATCATGTTCCAGAGGAATTCAGTGGATCTAGCCTGGGATCATATCAATTTCACTGAGTTCAACTTTTTAATGAGTTCTGGCCACTTTCCTGCAGCAGAATGCCCAACCTACATGTCTCATCATTAACTGGATATCCACATCTCTGAGGCACAGCTCCAAAGCAACTTGAAACAGAGATAAGGCTGTACTTGTGATCCAGAGGAGTCACATACATGGAGGCAGCAACTCATGCTCTAGCAATACATACTCATACCCACATCATTCTGGCAACCCCAAGCCTGTCCCCAACCTCACATGTAAACATATCAAACCAACCTATCAGAGGCACAGCATTAATCCATTTAGCCCAGTTTTGTTTCACTTCTCTGAATGGCAGTGAGGGTCTCCCCCCCCCCCAGACCTGATGTCTGAGATGCTTCTGACTGAACAGACTGCTAGGAGTTCAGACAAGGTACCCTTCTGAACATAGAGTGTTCAACCACTGAAGTCCTCATCTGAAATGGTAAAGTACATTCAGGAGCTTATCACATGAGCTTTAAAACCATCTCAAATCTCCTGGGCTGCAGCCAGGCCGCGGGATGGAGACGGGGATTATTGCATGCTAAATCGGTACCTAATTGCCGCCCGCCATCAAACCAGGTCCAAGCTAGGTCCCAGCCATGCTCCACCAGCACTTTTTCAAAGTCAAAGCTTTCCAGCTTCTAAAAAGTGCTGGCGGAGCACAGCTGGTACCTGGGCTGATGGAAGGCAATGATTAGGCAGTGATTTAACATGCAATAATCCCTGCTTTCATCCCACTGCAGCCCGGGAGGCTTGAGAAAGTTTTAAAGTTCATGTGATAAGCTCCTGTGTCTACAGCAAACAGTACACTTTGCTTTTTATGCATGTGGATCCACTAATCACCACAACACACAGAAGAGCTTGTGTTCCATTTACCTAGCTGAGAGGCCTGGATACATTAAACAAACAAAAAAATACTATATGCATATGTTATTGTTTCCAGTGCCTCCAGAAAAATGTGTGCTTGCCTGTTCTACATTTAAATTCTTATTTCTTTCTAATAACGCCTCACAAGAAGAAGAATGACCTCTCCATGAGAAAGTATGAAAAATCAGACGCAGTCATTTGAAATACTTTCTTGTGTATATCATGTGCCTTTTGCTGTTGTACATTTAATGGGTGTTAATATCTGAATCAGTAGGCAAGGGAAAGTATAATGGAAGAAAAGAAATGACTGAAAAATTGAAATGATGAAAAATCCCTACACTGACCTAGCAGGAGTTGTATATATTTAACTACTGTTTTGTGGCATACACCCTTCTTAGTGCTTCATCAAGTAGAAAAGTTATGGAGAATAAAACAATGTGGGAAAATGTTTTTCTGATATGTTAACAATCTAGTTCTTTGTCTGAAAAATCAAGGAAACATTAAATACAGTGTTAAACATCCTAAATATGGAGAGGTCCTTTTATTATTCCAATCGTTTTAGAAGTCATTTGTTTCTTATTCATGCCATGAAATAACACCTGGCCTGGGAAAGATGGGCAGCTCTTCATTATCTGTCCCAGTTGTCTTCCTCTTTTATCTTCATAACAAACAATACGGTAAATTAGGCTTAATGGCAGTTTACCCAAAGCCACTCAAATCCTGACCAAAGTGGGATTTTAGCCCAAGTCGGTTGAGTTCAAAATAAAAACACTGGGTCAGACTACCTCCCTAAAGCATGCTGAGATTATACTTTGAGACTGATTATAGTTACACTCTATGCTCTTTTCACCATGCTAAAAAAATAAAAAGCAGTTTCCAGTCCCCAAAAATCTCCTATCCACACAGAGACAGGCTTAACTTTAAATGTAACAGAATTAGAACTCCTCAAAACCATTTTATGGGCACAACAGGGATGCTCTTTAAATATTCAGATCAAGATTATCAAAAGTACCAAGGCCTAGAACATTACTTTTTAAAAGACACTCATTCTGTCGCTCACTACATTTGACCCAGGGACAACTGGCATTTCTCTTAGGGCAGGGCTGGCTGCTATGTCAGTGGAGTGGTGAATCTACTCTGGGATTAGTCTGAACAATAAAGAAGCTGAAGTGCTAAATTTATTTTGGAGACAAGGTTCAGCATCTTTTTTTAAAAAAAATTATCATTATTTACATGTTAAAATCAAAATTGTACAACACAATACTACATTCAAACAAAAGTATGTAAACAATACAATACCTCATATACATGGTAACAACACAAAACACAACATTAGATAACATCACAATATACTGAACATTATTAATCTAAAAATCACAAAAATTACAATAACAAAGGAATAGAAACTGACTTCCTAAATACCTTCCTGGCTTGGTTTCTTACATCCCATATTATTATTATTTTCATTTATAATTACCAATAAAATTTCCTGCCACTCCCCCTCTGCACTTTCAGCATCTTTGATAACCCCTAACAAGGAGCAGACTCATCACTCCACTGATGTGAGATTCACTAACCACCACTGCCTTAGGTGAAACAATGCCTTGTTCTTATCACTTATCCGCAGGTAAAAGGTTGCTGGGGAAGAGGAAGAGCTCTTTTCTCTCTCTCTCTCTCTGTTTTAATATTATTAAACAAAAGTCTTCCATGGTGCTCTGAGTAGCAGAGAATCCTGGATACTGCTGATTCTAACACCAGAGTCACGTTACTAAGGGTTATGATGCTCTAGCCCAGTGATGACAAACCTTTTAAGGACTGAATGCCCAAACTCAAAGGCGTTCAGGCACCGGGTGTTACCTGGTGGCAGGAGCGGAACTAGCCTCTACAGAAAGTGTACCCTGCTTCCACATTATCTCTTGCAGTTGCTCAAGCATCACTACCTGAGTAAGGTAATGTGGATTAAGCACTGAAGGAGTGGCAGACAGGGTTGTGCTCTGAGCAGTGCAGGAAATCCTTGGTCAATAGTGTAGAAATCAGAAGTGCTCAAGGTCACTTCTTGCAAGAAGGTATGTGTAACATGTAACTAGCTGTTCTTTGATCCCCATTAAAGCAAAATGGGTAATGTTTATGGAGTCATTTTCTTCCTCTTCAAAGTAACATCATTATCACTTCTTACTTTGGAAAAATAACACTACTGGTAACAGCATTACATTTATTATCTACATATTATCTCTGCTGCATGTCTAGAATACTCTTTGCACTGCCCGCATCAATACATTTATCCATTAAAAATTGGCTTTCATCCTTTGGTCCTCCAGATGTTTTTCATTTCAAATCTCAGAAGTCTGATGCTGCCATACAGACAGGCCAAAATAAAGCTGCCTTGGGTCACTTTGAAGGTATGCTGTTTAAATGACACATACATCTTAAGAGGCCAGAAGCTGCACCAAACCTGTACTCCAGTCCTTAGGGCTGGAGCGTGGCTTTGTCACGGCTTCTGGCCTCTTAGGTCACATGCATCATTTAAACAGCATACCTCCAAAGTGACCAGAAGCAGCTTTATTTTGGCCTGTCTATACAAGCTCTAATGTCATTAGACTTCTGGGAGTTGAACTCCCAGACATCTAAAAGTTAGACCAAAAATTGAGAACCACTGCACATATCTTCTCATAATTAAAAAAGTATGTTTTACTTAGGGGGAAACACCCAGTATTTCTAGAGTGTTTGTTGTTCTTGTGTGCCTTCAAGTCATAGTCCTCCCACAAATCTTTGTCATTATTTCCTCCCGGCAACTTGCAAGTCTGGTTACTACACTGTTGATAATAATGGAAAACATAGTGGGCCAAAAAATAAATTACAAATTAGAACATTATTTTGAGAAAAACAGCCATTTAGTCTGCAATTACTACATAACAACCAATATTGTCTGTTTTATAAATGCAAAGCAATCAGATAATATCCACATAAACCAAGTCCATGACTGTTAAACAGCACTGAAATATTACTATAGAGAAAAAGGGTTTATTTTTGCAAAGTCTTAGTGCTCAGGAGGGATGAGGATTGCAAATGTGTCCTCCCTTCTCCTCTCCAAAAAGGTTCACGTGAGTTTTCAATCTTTTGTTATCTTTTTTGGGAATACTGTAATCTAAAAATTAACATGTCATGTTTCTACATCTCAGGATAAATATTTGCATTTGACAACCAGGGTTGTGTTGATGGAAGCCATCACTTCCATCATGACAGACTGTCAAGACTAAACAAGAGGTGGAAACAGTAAATGGATAAAGGAGGAAACACTTTAAAAAATGTTTCAAGAAATTATTTTAACCCATCCCTGCTAGTTATCTGTCTCTAATACTCAATCAAGACTTCTTATTCCTTTTATGTACTGTGATTTTTTTTCCCTCCTCAAATCTTAGAGGGTTAGGTTGTGGGTTTGCAATTTAAAAACAGGGTTTTTATAGTTCTCTAATTCAAATTTAGGAGGTTTGATACTGGTCTTAGGGAAGAGGCAAAGAATGTGTGGCACCTAGGCCCACTTTGAAGCAATTGTCCAAACATTTGATGCTTATCATAGTGAAAAGCTGTCAGTTGCTATCATTTTTATATTTTAAAAGAGCGCTTTTACTATAAAATACCCATGCTGCATAAATTTTCAGCAAAGTCTGCCTCAGGGCAGAATTAGTGACAGAAGCACAGCTAAGGAGTATGGCAACATTATAATATACCGGTGCCTGGTTTTCACTTCACACACCAAGCCTGTTTCCACAGTAGGGCCATTTCACGCTGCTGAGGCAAACTTTTTTGCAGTCTCTTGACAGTAAAATAAAAGTGGTGACTCCACATTGTGTTTGGTTTATTTCTTTAAAAATCTAGGCTATCTATCCCAAAGAAACTGCATCCCTTATGCATGTTAATTCAGAAATCATATTCAGTAAGGAATTTATCACTACACCCAACCTTAAAATTATTTGTTTAACTTATGTCCTCTTCCAAGGTTTTTCAAGTGGCTTCTACTTTTCAGCTACTTACTCTTTAATTGCTATCTTCTTGTTCACTCTTTTGGTGATGCAATTTCTACATTGGCATTTTATTAGCCATTTCCTGTTCCCAGGGACAGTGGGACTTAATTGCTAGTTCCCCCATTGCAGCCAGAACAACTGATCATTAAATAAAAGTATTAACAGTTAAGGCAGAAGTGTACAATTTTTCTGGCCCGGAGGTCTATGTGAGATGCTGGTTCATGGAATGCACACAGAGACACACAAATACACGTATTAGTACTGTCTTATTCCTAAAACCAACCAATCCCTTTATTTATTTATTTATTTCCCCCCCCCCCTAATCCAGGGTAGCTAAAAGAGAAAGCAAAACTGATATAAACAGAGTGGCTAAAATGCAAGATGGAGAATCCTTGTTTTAAAGTTCACACTATTTAATATCTTTTAAAATGAACTTTAGAAATTCACTACATCACAGCCGGAGGGTCATCTCTCACCTGCAATATGGGAAGAATGAAGGTTTATGGAAATGATGCACATGATAAATGTTGAATGCCAATAACAATAATGCTATATAAATGTTCAGTGTTATATATATATTTGGGTGCTAAGATTGGGCTGCATAGTTATCAAACAATACACAGAGTCATAGAAACACAGAATTGGAAGAGAGCACAATGGCCATCCAGTCTAACCTTCTGCCATACAAATATATACATTCAAAGCACTCCCAACAGAGGGGCAGCCAAGTTCTTTTTAAAAACCTCCAAAGAAGGAGAATCCACCACTTCCCAAGGCAACATGTTTCTTTGTCAAACAGCACTTATTTTCAGGAAGTTCTTTCCAATGTCTAGGTGTATCTCTTTCCTGTACCTTGATTCCACTGTTCCATGTCCTAGTTGCTGGAGCAGCAGAAAACAGGCTTGCTCCATCCTCAATATGACATCTCTTCAAATATTTAATCATAGCTATCATGTCACCCCTTAACCTTCTCTTCTCCAGGCTAAACACAGCCAGCTCCCAAAGCAAACTCCTCATAGGACATGGTTTCCTGAGCTTTCACCATTTTGGTCGTCCTCCTCTGGACATGCTGTATATGATTATCCCACTTGCAACCCATTGGTTATTTCTCAAACTATGTGATAAGAAGATTTTGTTTGATTTATGAGCTAACAGATTATGGAAGTAAGGAAGCCAGGGCTGCATTCGCTGAAGCAGTTTATGCACCATAGAAGTTAATGTCTGAAGTTAAATAGACATTAACTTCAATGTCTGTTTACTATAATCACAAATAATCTCACAAGTAATCTCAGTTGTACATCAGAGTTAAACCTCGTTTAGTAAGCAAATATCACATATAATTTTCAGAAGTACAAGCAGTGGCAACAACAACAATAAAATTGTAAGTTCACTTTAACATGCACACTCCTTTCATTCTATAGCTCCCACGGCAGTTATGGTAGGCCTACAATATATGTACTATATACCATTTATTATGGAACTTGGACCTGTTGGGAAACAAGCACTCTTGCACCTGCTTCATAAATAGCACAGCAATAAACTCAGGTGTGTCACTGCATGCACACTCAACAGGGAATCAATGCCAATCTTGGCTCCCAACTAAATATGAATTTACAAACACATTTTCCCCTACTTACAATTTATATTTGTAGGTATGCACAGTAAAAATGTAATCTATCAACAGACCCTTATCTTTTAAAACTTCTTTTAGTGTCAAATGCACTGCAGATAAAACCTTCTCCTGCTTTAAGCAAAACCTAGGATTTTCAGAGGCTGTTTTAATGCAACATGATGCAACCTGCTATTAGGGACCCTTTACTGACTGTGATGAAACAAACAAACAAGCCCACCACTCTTTCCTACAAGTGAACAAGAAACGTCCAGGCTAATAGCTTCCCATTCATTAACAAAAACACACATAGAAAGCACAGTGTGTTTATAAAGCATTTCAAAAATTCTAATAGTTCTTAAACCTCAGGCAGTCTTTGAGCATCCAAGTGTAGATAAATGTTTGGTTAGCAAATGACTTAGCTGTAAGGATTGCTGCTCCACTGAGAGGGGCAGATCATAGAATTACTCTAGGGCCAGAAAAGGTCTCATCACAAACTGACTGCAAAAAATACATAAAGTTGCCAGATGCCCTTGTTTTAAATGATGTCCTTTATTTAAATATGCTGGGGGAAAATAATCTGCTGCTCCACACATGAGCCTGTTAACAGATTTTGTGGAAGGGAAGAAGCAATTCATCTTTAGCAGGGAATGTTTTGACATGTAAACAGTAAGTGGCATTTTAAACCATAAAACCTTTCTCTGTGGTTCTCTTTGAATGTTACTTTGCTACCACTAGAGTTGGTGGAAATTTTATTTTTATGCTTTCATTGGAAGAGGCTGCTGCCTGGAATTTGACTGTCTTGACCTGTTTGACAGAGATTCAAGGAAGGTCATCTTCCCAGGAGACCTCACACTGCCTACATCCATCAGAATGAGATTGGGAACTTTCCATATCCTTTGAACAACAGGAATTACTACTTGCCTCCAAACACTGGGAGCAGTGACACTGGACAGGCAGGCAATTATACAGCTCCAAACTTGGTAGAGCATGTTGTGTGTGTGTGTGAGAGAGAGAGAGACTATAGTTCTCAGAATTCCCCAGCTAGCTTGTCCCATGTTGGTCAAAGGATTCTTGAAGTTATGGCCCAAAAGGTAATTTCCTCAAACTCAGCCCTGAGAGCAGGAACCTCCCTGTAAATTAGACAGTACTTCTAAGCACAGCAGAAATGGGAAGATGATGTCTGCCCTCCCCCAGATGCAAGCTAGAGAAAAGGAATGGAAATAATATTTGAAAATATTTGGGAAATGATTGAAAAACATGTTTTTCAATTGTTGAGAAACTCTGGTAAGACTCCTGAACTGATCAGAATCTTTGCAGTCTGGAACTTATTCTGTCCAAAATTTTCACATGGCTGTTCTGTGCAGAAAAACAGACTTTTGTGCAAGAAGCACTATTTGTCTGCATGGAAAATATTGCTTCCAGCACAGAAAATGCTGTTTTCTATGCACAACATGCTATACGTGGGGATTTATTTTATGTAAAATTCACATACGTTTGATTTGCATAGAAAGCAGCATTTTTCTACTTAGCAATTAATATTTTTGCATTGAAACACTATTTTCCATGCAGGAAATGTACAAATTTTGTGCAGGAAAAGTCCCAAATTGTGAATAGCCTTGGTTTATAGGCCTCAGGGAGGTGGAGGTTTTGCTCAGTGGAAGTGAGTCAGAGACTTGATGGTGAACGTTGCTCAGCTCACAGGTGTTTTATATGGGTGTTTAGCGGGGGAGTTGTGAGGGGGAGGCCTTGAGTTCTGTTTCAGTGCCTACTTAAGTAATAAGTATGGACAGTGAGAGAGCTGCTGCAGTCACCTGCAACAGCTGTGGTATGTTGGTTTTCTTGCCAAAGGATGTGGGTAACTTTACCTGCAACAAGTGGAAGTTGGCTCCCTTGTCTGAAGAGAATGTTCCCAGCTTGAGGCCCATTTATCCACTCTGCAGCATATTAGAGACCAAAAGGATTTCTTGTACAGAGAGGAACAGACTTTCATGACTGAAAAATACACAGGGAATGTCCCTGGAGAGAAGGTCAGTTCCCATACACAGAAAATAGACAATTGGAGGTATGTGACATAGAGAAGTAGAAGCACCAGGGATCGTTCTGTAAATTTGGAGCTGCAGAATCGTTTGATGTTCTCTCCTTATCAGTAATGATGAGGGGAAACAAGAAGAGGAACAGTGTCAGTCCTCAGAGAAGGTCCATATGACCTTGGAAGATTCAGCAGATGGAATGGTCTCTGCCAAACCTCAGAGGAGGTGCGTGGTGGTGGTGACGTGATAGCCATGTTCAAATATTTGAAGGGATGTCATACTGGAAATAGAGCAAGCTTGTTTTCTGCAGCTCCAGAGAATAGGACCTGGAGTAATGGGTTCAAACTACAGGAGAAGAGATTCCACCTCGACATTAGGAAGACCTTCCTGATGGTAAGAGCTGTTCAACGGTTGAACATGCTGCCTCAGAGTGTGATGGATTATCCTTCTTGGAGATTTTTAAACAGAAACGGGACATTCATCTGTTGGGAATGCTTTGATTGTTTTTTCCTGATGGCAGGGGATGGACTGGATGGCCCTTTTGATCTCTTCCAACTCTAGAATTCTATGACTATATTCATGAGACATACAGATGCTGATTCGGTTGACTGCAAGATTGGCAGGTCAGCAGTTCAAGGCCCAAGTACTGCATGATGGGGTGAACTCCTATCACTAGTCCCAGCTTCTGCCGACCTAGCAAAAGCATGTAAACGTACAAATACAGTCCTCCCTCCGTTCTCATGGTCTTTAAACTTGTGTCCCTTGGCTTATGCGCGAGGGACGAATGGAGGGGGAAACAATGGGGCATATGCCCGAGGCAGATGCCTGCACACTCCTGTGGCTGTGCGCCTATATTCAAGCCAATGGGGTTTTTGTGAGGGGGTCTGGAACAGAGCCCCTGCAAAAAAGGAGGGGCGACTGTAGATACATAGTTACCACTTCGGTGGGAAGGTAACAGCATTCTGTGCAGTCATGTTGGCCACATGATCACAGAGCTATATTTGACTATACAGTGGTACCCCGGGTTACGAATTTAATTCGTTCCGCCGCCGCTTTCGTAACCCGAAATGCTTCGTAAGCCGAAAAAGGCATAGGCGCTAATGGGGAAAAGCCGCGATTTCGTGCGAAATAGCGCCGAAAAGCACCAAAAAATTTTTCGTAACCCGAAAAAACCTTCGTAACCCGGAACAGTTTTTTTAAATGGATTTTTTTCATAACCCGGAAATTTCGTAAGGCGGCACATTCGTATCCCGGGGTACCACTGTACTGTATTTCTTGTTTTGTATTTGTTAAGTGCTTTTCTTTACTGTTTCCATGTTTTTTATCTTGCTTTACATAATAAAAAACTACTTGTTTTTTAAAGAATGCAGTCATGCATTAAAAACAATGGAGTTTCTCCTTCTGTTGAGCTTAATACTTAATAGGATCAACTCCTGCCATCCTTAGGAACTCTGACGTCTCATAATACCTGAACAATCTGTTATGTTTGCCCCACTGCTACATCCTGCTTCTGGCTGATTTCTGCTACAAGTTCATTCATTCGCTACAGGTTAGTTTTCTCGAGAAGTCTCCTTAGCCACGCTGGAACAGAAGAGGGGAAAGGTTTCCAATTATTCTGAACATCTAGGTATATGTCCTACATTTTTTACAGGGATTTCCATCATGTGAATATTTCTTCTAAAGCTAGGTATCTGGAATGTGACTGCTGCACAATAATAATGACTGAGTGAGAGTGCCAAGTAGGGCCTGCCAGTACAGAAGCCCTGTTGTATTTCCAAAGAGAGAGAAAAGAAAGCCGGGAAAATGCACTGGGGAATTTTGTACATCAATTTGGCTATCTAAAAGGCTTCTTGCACACTCTAAAACAGATGCACTTCCTGACCGACCTTTACAAGAAACCAAACTGGGAAGTCCATAAAATATTTACATCCCTTCTGCCTGGCAAGCTCATTAGCTATTGTAAGGGCTGTTTGCTATTTAACTTTTTTTCAGCCAGCTCTACAAAAGGGTATTCCTTTGCATACTACATGACCTGTGTTTTCTTTAAAAGTCCCCTTCTTTATGTGCTACTAGATGAAAATATACAAAGGTATGGAGATTTTATCTTCAGCAGCCTACATGTATCAAAAGATATGTCTGAATACCTATTGAAAATTCTGAAAGCAGATTTCCTTGTTTATCATGAATTCTTCAGGTCAGAAGTTACAAACACAGAAGGATGAGTAGAATCTTTTGATGTCATTCAGAACAGGGAAGGTGTTGTTTTTTTCTATGTGAATATAATTTAGTGTTGCTTTGCCCCACATCCAGAGATCTCTGGATAGTTCTGAAGACAAGAAGAGAACTCACCAGGCTGTGCAGCAAGTCTTAGATGTATCCGATAAAGATGTTGGCCCTGGTTGATACCAAGGGGTCTGATCCTAGAGATGGTTGGCTGTCTCACTATGGCAGTGGCTTCCATGTCAGTGGGGTGATGGGCCCACTATGGGTTTATTTGAAACATTAAAGGAGTTATGTAAGATGCTAAACTCATCACTCCCACCACCAACTAGATTCAGCATCTTGGACAGCTGACATTTGAACCACCAGTCACCAGAGCGTTACAGGCAATGCCAACAATAAAAGTGCTCATGTTTAGTCTGTTTCTATTCTCAGGCAACAATTTTAAGCAAAACTCCATCATAAGGAGAAACAAATGTACAAGAGATAAAATTTCTGTTTGCTCTGTTCGGCTTCTAATGTTGGCATGTGCTGTTTCATGCTGCAGAAGCAGCCTGTTCTTTTCGAATGTGGGGTGGGTGGCTGGGTGAGTGTCCTGGAGAGTGTAACGGTGGTTCAGGACAAGCGACAAAGAAATCAGTACAGCTAGTTCACTTATTTCAGTGTGCAAAATTTCCAAGGCATGCCCTGCTCTTTTGTTGCTGTTGCTTTAGTCTCCATTGTTCAAAAAGTGCCATATAGTGCTCTTCAAGATCTATATGGAATGGTCCAGGTTCAAACCAAAGGATGGTCCAGACCAAAGGATCCTGGCAGCCCTTCTTTGGAAGCAATTTCTAAAGCAGGGATGCCAGTTTCCTCTGGTCTTCTCAGAGTCTACTATCTGGGCTCTTTTCTTCACCTTTCTCATCAGAGAAAACCTCCTCCAGGTAGAACATGCCCTGGGCTACTTAAATGTCTGAACATGCTGCCATGTTAAAATAATCTCTCTCCGTGTTTCCGAGTCCTCATCCTGACATAAACAATCCATTATAGAGCAGCTAATTATATCCATGGAACGTGTGTAGGTCAACTTCCATTACATTTATTTATTTATTTATTTTCCATTTATTTCCATTTATTTCAACTTCACAAGACAGTCATATAATTCCACCATTATTTTGATTTTTCAAAGTTACCAGACTCAGTGAAATGGAAGGAAACAACTGGATGCAGAGTGGGATGCAGATTCTATTAGAGTGGGATGCAGATTCTGTTAGCAAATTTGTTTTCAGACAAATTAGAAAGGAAGTATAAATACTAATGCCAAGTTATAAAATATTATTCCTTTTTTATCTTAATGCTTCACATAGGAAACTCAGTATTCTCTTCCTAAGAAATTGCATAGAGAGCCCATAATGCAATCTCAGTATTTTAGTTATAGGTTTATCATGCCACCAAGGGTTGGTTTGATTAAATTATTTACAAATCTAATGTATAAAACAACTACGACATGTTTATGAAACATGTTCAAGAAACATGAGCTTCAGTTTTTGAATTGTTGTGTGATGTTATCTGTGTGCAAGTGAAGACAGGCCATGCTAAATGTTACAGTTGTCACTGGAAGAGTATCACCAGATAGTAAGTGAACCCTGGCCTACAGAGAAACCTTAATTACCATCTTTGTGTTATGATTCATCATATACCAGTTATGACCTGCCATATATATGGAGCAAGGGTGTGGATAAATATTGTTATGGTGGCATGGGCCATGGTATATGTTACAGTTGGGATAAAGGATCTGTTACCACAAGGAAACTACTGAGAATTCTTTCCCATCTATTAATTGTATTATTTCAGTATATATTTTTATCCTACCGTTTTAAACTAAAGAAGATTTCTAAGGAGTGCTCAAATTTAATATTACAATATTACAAGAGATATCAAAACAATGAATAAAACAAAACACTAACACCCAGACAGCAGAAAGAAATCAGGAAACTAACACAACATTTCCTGAAAGATTATCTGAAAAGTCTTTTGGGAAAACACAGATGGCTAAGTGGCAAAAGACCTTTGGTGACCTGAATTTTCTCTGCATGAGGAGATAGGATGTACAGCTGCAAAATCGAACAAGGCTTAGCAAAGACTGCTGTCTCTTGGGTGGCTCAGTTTTTCACATACCAGGAGACTTCAAATCCAGGTTTGCCATCTATTCCTGTGCTTCTCAAGCTACTTGATGTGGAGGACCGGAATTCCCCCCCCCCCCCACACACACACACACACTGTGCCAGGAAACAACACCATATCTGTTCCCATTGGCTATAGTTGTTTCTTTCCTAGTAGAGACTGGCAGCCAATGGCTTGGGAATTAGGACCAGCTCAAGGACTACCACTTTGAGTAGCAACGATCTAATCTACAATCAACAGAAAAACCTTGTTTCCCCAACAAATGTTGAGCACAATTTCCCTGAACCTTGCATAGTGTACATTTGTATCATCTTAGATAAGAAAGAGAGTGTTGGGTTTTGTTATCATCTTGGAAATAGTCTCTGAGTTATGCATGTAGCACAAAATATAAAATGGTCCTGGGTTCAAGCATCAGATTAGCCTAATTCATACTTGCTGCAGACTAGTTAAATAAGACGTCTGAGTGGTGGTTAAAGAAATTCTACACCCTCAAAATCATAGCTTTTCAAATTGCACGATTAAGCAAAAAGAAATGCAACTCACTAGTTCTGATCAGAATCCCCATTTTTCACATGTCTTTGCTGTGAAAACCTGAGAGAAATGGAATATGTCTGCTGCTCACTAACCACCCTGATCATCTTGAGTAGGACCAGATGTCTTCTGCAAGCCCTGCTGAACTAAGTAAGCATCAGCAAAGCAACAAATCTTCCACTCAGCATCATATTCTAAGCACCAAAAAAAATGCATTCTTTCCTGAATGATAGCGAGCAGTACTTTGCTCCAAATATGTTGCTTTCCTTCTACTAGCAAACAGCTGAAATCTTTCCCAGAAAAGATACTATTAAAAAAAAATAACAGAGGCAGGCTTACCGTTACACCAAAGAAGCTAGTCTGGTTCATTGCATCCAGGAAAATTTTTCCAAGATCTTTGTTGGTGTAGTTAAAGTCCTCAATTTTTTGGTTTTTGTTGGTGGCATTGAGAATCTTCATTGCTTGCTGCAGTGTTTTGGCAATAACCCATATTCCATCATAAGCAAAGCCATGGAACTTACTTGGCTCAACATTTCCACGCCTTTGATCATACTCCTTTTCATATTGCTGTGGTGTCTGTAGAAAAAGATTACAAGACAGATTAACCGGTCAGCATGTCAAAAATCAGGGTTAGCATGTGCTTAAAATCACAATTGGATGCTTAGATCAAAATCAGTGAAGTCTCTTGGACCATGTAGTGCTTCAGAAAAATAATGAAAAGTGCTTTATTTTGTGATTTCAGAACCTCCAATATACACAACACCTTACAGGGTGTAAAATACCGCCCGCCCCCCCCCCCCCCCCCCCCCCCCCGCCCGCCCCAAAATTTAGCATCTATGATTTGACTCAGGGAAGATCATATAGAAAGGAAATGGGAATAGAGGCAAGGATGCATTATGCCTGCTTAGGCTCAGTTAGATAAGGATGTTACAATTAAAGGGTTGTGTTAAAAGCTTCACGGTAAAGGTGGGTTTACATAGGGTATTTGTAAACATTTTCTGGTAATTGTAAAACAGGTCAAGCAGCAACACATGCAAACAGAAACACGTGGGTTGATTTCTACTGTGTAGAGGACAGTGTACAGTACTTTTTACTATTGAGCAATGCTGTGATACATTTGACGGGAGAAAATCTCATTATCTTTCAGTTAATGATCAAGCATTCCTACATAGGTAGGCCATTTGTACACAGTCAAAATGCATATATTTATTCAACATAGTTTCCCACCTTAGGCACCTTCCTTTCTGTGCCCATATTTCTTGCACTAAAGTCAATTGTTCTCAGAGCTGGTTGAGATATTACATCTTGTGAGAGTGTTCTACAAACAGTTGCTTATGAGATCCACTTGCACTGAGCAAGATGATGTGATGAAAGACTGCCGTTTCCATGCCCGGTCTCTTGATGATGACATCATGTTTGCTGTGACTGCTATTCTCCTATATTATAGTGCCCATCAGTAATACTCCCCAGCAAGCTGGTAGATACACCATTGCTGATCTGCTGATTTTTTATAGGAGGCACTTGTAGAGGGAAAAGCCTCTATCCTTTGCAAACACTACTTCCACCAGAAAACCTACTCCAAAGACTGCTGTGAAATCATGTCAGCTACATTTTTGGTGATGCAGGAAAAAAGAAATAGCTTAAATGCAAAGTCCTCCTTTTTATTTTTGAGTATTTGGCTATGAGGTTGTAAAAGGGAATTTCTCATCTAATCCTTCACCACATGCAGAACAACACAAGAAACAAGATATTCTTTAGGATGCTTCACAAAAACTGTGGGCTGGGCAAGAGAATCCAAAGCCCTCTGCATACACACACACACACACACACACACACACACACACACACACACACACTCACTCCAGAGTTTCAGTGAATTGGAAGTGTCCTTGGCAATAGGGTTCAGAATCTCCTCTTACAGCTGGACATAGTGAAAGTATATTAGCAATTCCTTTCTGGACAACCTTTGCACAGGAGATGTTCAGTAGTGAAAAATGGCTTCTCCACATCCTGTATCTGTAACAGTGAGCAGTGCAGCAGAGGCTGCATCAGGAGTGACATCCAATCACACAAACAGCAGGTATGGCAACCAGGGATTTTGAAAAATATTGGTTACATTTAAATGTGGAATAAGTAGGTTCTTAATCATGTTGTTTAGGACACTGTTACCATGGTGAAATTCATTTGCTAAATGGAGCTCAAAATAATTGTTCATGTTCACTAATAGAAAAGGATCTAATAAATGATGCCTAACCTTTCGGGTACAAACATACGTACCCAAAAACACAACTCAGCATGTATCTTTTTTTCCTTTCCATGGCATGATCCCTTGCAATTTTCACCAATGCCTCTGACAAATTACTTCCCAGAATTTCCAGGAGTTGCCTTTCCGGCTCCCCACCCCACCCACACCTCTTCCATTCCTTGTTTGAAGCAGGCATCTCCTTCAATACATTTTGAAGTGAAAAGTAGAAGCAGTGAAGTGTTCTTTCCATGTTTCATCTGGAGAGGCAGAGGTTATGTGACATGAAAACCACAGACCAATCAAACTATACAAGGGCAACTTCCACTAAAAATTAGAAGAGCTACTTTCTCAGATTTCACTCCCTCAAATTTGAGGGAATTAGATGTATCTAGACAAGAATGGAGAAACTGCACTTCTCAAAAGCAACAATTTCTCATTTCATGTACATTTGAGGCATCGTTAACTTACTTAGGATTTATTCAGCCATTCACTACAATATAAATAATAGGTGTTCTATTAGAGAATGGTGTGATTTTTCAAATGAATTAAATGTTTTTCAATTTTAATATAGTGGCAGTATGAAAGTCTCAAAAAAACCCTGGTACTCCCATTTGAAGAGTCAAATCTTATCCTTAGTCTTATTTTCGTTCTGGCATCTTAATGAGATAGGGCTACCAATTTACTACAATAAGAAACCAATGATGCAGTTAGCGCATGCATGTGATATGAGCAAAATAATCTTGAAGTTTACTTAAAAACAAAAACAAATAGTAGAACATAAACTAACTCACCCTTCCTGAAATGGTTTTTATCTGTTTGGAGCTGAGAGGTTCAAAATCCACTCCAATGTAGCCTTCCATAGCACTAAGGACATTTGTAGTGTGACAGTTTGATGAATTAAGGTTTCGAATAGCTTTTTCCCACCAGAAGGTCTGATACCATCCAGGAATGATCCACTGATACTTAGGGCCATACATCTGTGCATTAAATGCCTGCAGTGGAGACACGGGGGGGGGGGGGGTAGGGAGGGAAATAATTTTATTAGCACAAAAGAGTTGCATCACATATTCAAAATGATGAATGATGATTAATACACATCTTTTATTATTCACACTATATTCAGAAAGTGTACCAAATATACGAGATGCAATTGTTTGAGTGCTGCTACAATACAAACAGCTTCTACATAGCAATAGGCTTAACATAGAGGCAAAGGTCAGACAATAACAATAACAACAACAATAATAATAATGGGAAAGATTGGTGCTGTAGCATTATAAAAAGAGCAAGCAACACAGCAGTTTTGCCTCTCTCCTTCCGTTTCACATGCAAAGTAATAAACTGTGCTCTGTGATAACTACTCTTCCTTCACTGTAGCATCTCTCACAGTGGGCTCTAGCATAATCTGGCCATTTATTTCCAGCTTTGCCCTCTCACCTATCCCATGCTTTACCTTCCAACAGCCAGCGCTCACTTTTCCTCAAGCCTCCAGCATTAAAGTTACTTCCAAGAGAAGCAGGAGTGTTCACTTTCTGGAATGTTAGCCCAGTTATATCCCATCTTTTTTCCACTAGGGCACCCACTGGAGTGCCTGAGAGTTCCAAGCTCTCTCCAGACACGCAGTGACCACACTAAAACTTAGGTTGCACCTACACTGATGAATTAGTGCCATTTGACACCATGTTAACTGCCATGGCTCAATACTATAGAATTCTGGGATTTGTGGTTTTGTGAGATATTTGGCCTTCTCTGTCAGAGAGCTCTGGTGCCACAACAAATTACAAATCCCAGAATTCCATAGGATGGGCCATGACAGCCATATCAAATTGCATTAATTCTGCAGTGTAACAGCAGAACCAGATTCCTGAAAATGACAAGGAACACATTGCAAGGGCCTTTGCTGAGTATAGATGCCTGGTCTGTATTCTGGTCACATATCATAATGATTCTGTATTCTGATCACACATCAGAATGATATTGGATGAGATAGCCTTCTTAGGGAGAGATTTTACACAAGAGCCCTGCAGCAACAACCTCTCTGCACTGGTGAATGCATATGAATGAAGGGGAGATCAAGACTGCAGACCAACATAGTTTATCCACTTGAATATATTTATTATTAAATTTCATTTTTAAAGTACCCTTCATTGGGTATTCAAATGGTTTACAAAATGCTTCTGAAAATTATAAACTCTACAATGTATTCTACATCCATACTGACTGATCTTATACCAATGTACTATATCAGTTTGCTACACATTTGATGTAGTCTTGTTCTCTGCTAAACTATAAACCAAAATTAACACCAAAATTAGGGAATAATTAAAACATAGGTTTTTTGCCAAAAGACAAACTCAGAGCCCAATAGAGCTAAGTTACTACCCTTGCTCTTCACTGTGACACTTCAGTTTGTGTCACTTTTGTTCAACCTTGTGCTTAGGAGGAAACAAAGTTCAGGGGGGGAAATCTGTAGTGGAACGATTTGCAGAACAGATGAGCGAGGTGAGGTAGGTCAATTCAAATCAACAAAGAGAAAGACACAAATTAATCATTTTACAGTTACTCTATTTAACACTGACTTTGTGATAAAATTATTAAGTAATTTATTCAGATGGTTCTTCTTGTTTATTTCAGTTATGCTCTAAAGAGACACACAGTCTCATTAACTGATGTAACCATTAAAAACCTGCTGATTTACAGCTAATTAAAACTTCTGTGTTAGATTTATTATGCAATTTGATCCACACTTACTTGGAATTAAGTCTCATTCCACTCAGCAGAGCTTACTTCTGATAAACACATTTAGAGGACTGAACTATATATGGATATAGTTTTTTGGGCTATGTGGCCATGTTCTAGAAGAGTTTATTCCTGATGTTTCACCAGCATCTGTGACTGGCATCTTCAGAGAAATATATATATTTACTGTATATTCCTTTGATTTACTTGCCACCAATTGCCAAAATTTTGTTGAATCATTTGTATTTGCTGCCAGTTCTATTTCCACCCACAATTGTTTATAATAAGAATTTTGCTTTTGTTTCAGCAATTTCTTATATAAACGGCGTTCTATTGTCAGTTCCCTCAACAGAGAATTGTTGGTTCCACACTGTATCCTCCAAAGATCCCGTCTTGCTAACCTGCATTCCCAATCAAACTATCCCTCAGGGTGATAGCATGCCTTAATAGGCTGTTCAGTTGAACAAATGTTGCCTAAATATTTTACAATGTCATGGTAAATAGGGAAAGAGTCTTCAGTAGCTACACCAAGAAATTTGGTTCTAATCATCAGCATTTCTTTACTTAGTAGAATGTTTTTAATCTTTAGTTTGCATTTAGAGTCCCATCTCAGCCTTCGTTTATGTTCTTGTACATAGAGGAGATCATGCTCTCTTTCCTTCTTGATGTCCTGATACCCCGCTAATTCTAGTAACAGAGGTTGATGATCACTTGTAGGTTGGTCTCCAATTTTGAATTTCATAACATAAGCAGCACTCAAATTATTTAACAGAAAATAATCTATGACACCACCCCCATTTAGGGCACTATATGTATAGTTCCCTGTTGTTTCATCAGGGCCAGTACCATTAGTTATAATCACTGAGAATTTATACACCAATTTAAACAAATTTATCCCTGCTTTATTTATAGATTTATCATAGGATATCCTACTTGGTAGGTATGCAATATCCTCCATATTTAAGGCCAGCTTTAGGGTTGCTAAATATATATATATATGCATATGTTATATATGCATATGTTAATGAAGAAATTTGTATATATTTCTTTGTCTGTGCATTCAGTTTTTCTTTAGGTTTTTAGATAAGGCTCAGGCTCATGAGAATGTGTAGATACTAAATCTGGTGTACCACTGGATTTCCCAAAAGCTTGTGAAAGATGTAGTTTTTTGTTGCTGTGGGGGGGGGGGGGGTTGGACTGCAACTCCAGCTAGCATGGCCAATGTTGCAATCATGTTCCTAGAAGTAACTTTTCCCAGGCCTGGATCTTTCAAAAGAAAGAAAAAAACAAAATAGCACTTGCATATATTACATTTAAATTAGTGCAACCTGCATAATGCTTTTGTGCTTCATACTCATGTTAAATGACAGACCAAGTGAAAGATGTATACGGAATCTTACTTCTGCCACGGGTGCTGTATTCAGTTCTCTAATTTGCTAATATTTACTAACAATTTTAATCAACTAACATATGATTTAGTAACATTTAAATTTATCTTTATTTCTCCCCTGTCCCATTTTCTTTCTTTTTACTTACACAGCAGAATACTTTTGCTGCCATTTCCTCATTGAACTGGCCAACGATAATCCGTACATCATTACCCTGCAGGAAACAAAAGAGAAAAAGATCTTAAAGAAATCACAACTTTCTTTGAATAACCCATTTCCAGAACTAGTGTTATAAATCAAAGGTACAACAGGGGGATTTATTGAAAATTTTATTTCATGTCTTATACTTCACAGAAAATGCTTAAAGGCTCTTAAAATAATTAATTGGTGCATCGTATTTTAGAGTTAAGAAGCCAGTTTAATGTCCTCATGTATGAGCCATGCTGCAATAAAATAATGAATTGCAGCACTGTTTGATGTCATGTAGTCCTTTGAAAGTTGGACAATGACTCTGGAGGTCAGGGCTTGAATCCCTTCTCGACCATGGAAACCCACTGGGTGACCTCGGGCAACTCACGCACTCTCGGTCTCAGAAAACCCCATGATAATTCACCTTAGAGTCATCATAAGTCAGAAATGACTTGTAAACACAAAAGTACAACAACAATTGGAAGAGAAAAGTAGTGTCAAGTGTGTTTACAATACATTCACCAGGCTCAAGGGATACATACTTATAAGCTGATCTGAAGCATCAGCAATATATACAGTTTCTGTGCTATTGCAAACAGACTATCAACACTACAGCATCAACACTCAAGAAAAGCTCCTTCAAGGAAGCCTCTGAGTCGCATCATTCCTGTCCTCTGAATCCAATCAAATCCTCATAGTAACTTAGGCTGATGTTAACAAAGTGTTGGCAGTGTGCTGCAAATAAAGCCTGAGATATCCTGTCCAGTAATATTTGTGATAACACTATGATCATCACCATCACCACCATTATCTGTCAGGACCATGTTGGTCTGTAAAATGACATGGATGTAGACCTACCTAGCCTGCTAGCCAACTTCTCGTGGCCTTCGACGGGTAATGGCTTTGTGAAGATGTCTGCTATGTTGTCCTCTGTAACAACATACGGCAGCTTCAGCACCCCATTTTGCACATGCTCTCTCACGTTTTGATATCTAACTGCAATGTATCTGGTCCTACATTTTAGATTCTCTGACTCTGCCATGCCAATGCATGTCTGTGAGTCCTTGTTCACCACAGTTGCTCCACTACAGTCCTCTCCTAGGTCTTTTAACAATTGCCTAGCCCACTGAATTTCATTTGCAACCTCTGACAATGCAGCAAATTCAGCCTCTTTTGTATTGAGTACTATGCCGCGTTGCTTTCTGGACCTCCAGATGACATGACTACCAGCATAACTGATTGTCAGACCAGTTACTGACTTCCTGTCAGTTGCTTCAGATGCAAAGGAACTGTCTGCAAATCTTTCCAGCAATGACATTCCTTTTGTTATCAACAAGCATCTGTCCCTTGTGCCTTTGAAATATCGCACAATGCGCTTCAATGCTGTCCAGTCCACCTGTCTAGATTTCGCAGCTCTCCTGCTGAGTAACCTTACTGCAAAGCTGATATCTGGCCTGGTGGTGTTTGCCAAAAACAACAAACTCCCTATCACCGAGTGATACAGGCCAGGCCTCTCAACTCCTCTGACTACAAATTCTGGTAGTCAGGTATCATTGGGCTTCTTACAACCTTGGCTTCGCTCAAGCCAGTCTTTTCCACTAACTTGTCTATCTTTCTTTTCTGGCACAACCTGAATCTACCATTCTCTACCTCTATTCCCAGGTAGCTTTTCAACTGTCTAAGGTCCTTGAGCTTGAACCTTTGTGCCAACTCATCTTGCACCACCAGCCTGATCTCCTCTTGGTCCCTGGCTGCCACACGCAAGTCGTCTACATAAATAACCAGGATTATATTGCCTTTTGTATGCACACATGCATTGGCTACACTTATCCAATAACCCAGTCTTACTAGCTCCTTGTGCATACAAAGGTTCCAGCATCTGGCACTCTGCTTTAGTCCCTACAATGCCTTTTTCAGACTATAGACCTTGTCACTGCCTGCACACTCATACCCAGGAGGCTGTTCCATAAACACAGTCTCCTCTAGGGTTGCATTGAGATATGCCGTCTCGAAATCAAAGTGATTGACAACTAACTTCCTTTTAGCAGCCACAGCAAGCACCATTCTGAGACTCTCTGCCATAGCTGTTGGTGAGAATGTACTGTCATAATTCTCAAACTGCTTCTGTGAGTATCCTTAGCTACTATTCTAGCTTTATACTTCACAGCCCCATCAGGCATGTCCTTCTTTCTGTAGACCCATCTGCAGTCAATCACCTTCTGCTCTGCAGACCTGTTAACCACATCAAACACTTTCCTGTCCACCAATGCACTAATCTCCTGATCCATGGCCACATTCCATTTCTCCTGCTCAGTAACTGGATACCTGAGCATGTCCTGAAATCATCAGGCTTCTCAGCCACAACAGTATGGTTGGTGTTTAAGTAACTGCCTCTGCGTTTGTTTTTATGGTTGGTTGGTTGGCAAAGTAACTTATTTGTAAGTATTCAAGATGGCTGTCTGATACTCAGTGTTATATTTGTATATAGTTTTGTAACAAACATTAAAAAGCCCTCTTATTGAGAGAAACCTCGCTTGTTCAGCGATTCATTCCCGTGTGTGAGGAAATTTGCTATGCAACCTAGAGAACTTCAGAGAACCTCAGATTCTTCACAGACCTTCTTCTGGGTGCTTTGTCCATGTATATAAATTCTGCTTGTGTTTGCTTCAACAAGGGTTATAAACCCAGCAAGCACCTTGACATTATCATCATCATGCCTTTAAGAAAGGGGATGAGAATTGTGCAGCCCTCCAGATGTTGTTGAGTTGCAGCTCTGAGTGCTCATCATCATTCACTATGCTGACTTGGTTGATAGGAGTTGCAGTCCAGCAACATCTGTAGGCTGCACAATTTACCATGTCTACTTGAAGAGACTATCATTTTTCCCTTCAGATGTTTGGTCCTGTGAGAGCAGCTGCAGGATGGGCAGAGGTAAAATCAAAAGCGGATTTACCACCACACCCCCTATGGTGGTGGGCTCCCCAGATTCCCCAATAGTGGCCTGGCACCACTGGCTGGGACATGAAGAGAACCTACATAGTCAGAGGAGCCCAGAAACACCAAATCCAGCAAATAGAAGCCTCATCTGCAATAAGTATTAGGTCATGTATGCATACCGAGTACCCATACTATAACTCTAACCACCTAAAGGCACCTGATCATATCTGTTCTTGGAAGTTAAGCAGGGTCAATTCTGGTTAGTACTTGGATGGAAGATCACCAATGAATACCAGATGCTATAGGCTATATTTCAGGAAAGGAATAGGCAAAACAACCTCTGAGTATTCCTTCTCTTAAAAACCCCTATGAAATTAATGGAGTCACCACAAGTTGACAGGCAGCCTGAAGGCACATACATACAAAGCCATCATTTATAATGGTTCTTTGTAAGGTGAGAACTGTAAAAATAGTTGTAAATATGCCCAGTCTAAGAAGAGTATAGGTTTGAAGTATTATTTATTTGCTTAGAGTGTTTGTTTCATATGACTTATAATTCACATAATTTAGAACTAGATGCCTTTTGCTATTCCCCAAAGAGTGATCACTGCATACATTTTTAAAATCCATATGGTTTAGATAAAATTCCTCTGAGAAAAAGTCCTCGTACGCACTGCTGGAACAAATCTGTTTTTCCAGCTACTACCAAAGTTCAGAGAACTCTTGTATATGCTCACTTCAGAAAACACACAAGTTTGTCCATGCATCTGGAAAGGAACTTGTTAATAAGATATAAGTGGAGAAGCATTATAGAGCTCCATTCCATCAGTCAGGGAGAGCCTACAAGTGTAGGTATACCAAAATAAATTCACATAGAGTACTGAGGTCTTTAAAGCCGAAAATGTTAGTGGAAAGAAATGTTTTTCTTTCTTTTGTGTGTTACTCTAGGGCAGTGATAGCAAACCTATGGCACGCGTGCCAGAGGTGGCACTCAGAGCCCTCTCTGTGGGCACATGTACCATCACCTCAGCATAGAGTTTGCCAGAGTTTGTTACTAGAAAGCCAGAGGGACATGGCACTTTGCAATAAATAAGTGGGTTTTGGGTTGCAGTTTGGGCACTTGGCCGCTAAAAGGTTCACCATCACTGCTCTAGGGTAAACAACTGTTAGCAATCAGCCCCATCAGGCTCCCTAAAAAGAATTTGGAGATTTTGCCTCCAAACTCTTCAAGGAATGTGGAAGCCATTTCATTACTTTTTTGGCTGCCCCAGGCTCTTTTAGGTCCCAGAGAGGTCTCTTTTTTTCTACTAGAATAAGAGATCAGGAAGTCAACATCTGGGCTACCTCTTGCTGGGGAAAAATGCCTCTTCTGGGCCTAAAATGGCCGGGGGGGGGGACATAGTGGAATTTCACTGTAACATATCCACCAGATTTGCTGAGGTCCATTAGAAAAGGATACTGGGAGAAGTCCTTGGGCCTCAAAAATGCTTTAGGCTGCATCCAGCACACTACCTACACTTTCTCCACCCCTTTGAAGACAAGGGATTAATTTCTGAACACTGTGTGCACATTGCCTTCACAGCAGTAAATGTTATATTCCTTCATGGTTTCTTTAGTGTGCATCTCCACTATTAAAGAACAGCTCCACTATTAATGTAGCTTAGCATCCAGGGAGGGAAATACTCAAAAAAGAAAATGAAAAAGGAGCTTCTCAAGTGCCTGAAAACCCAAGTAAGGACTATCCTCCTCAAGTTCCTTTCTCATCTCCCCACCCCAGTCCTTAAATGGCTAAAACCAAGATTAATCTATCAACTGTCCCCACAATACAGCCAGTGGCTGGTGTAAAGACAGGGGAGCAGCTGAATGAGAGGGTTGTTGTGAGCTTTGTTCCAATAGCTGATGGAAGACAATGACATATGCCTTGTTGGGAACCAGCTATTACTACATAGGCAGTGAGGATGATCGTTCACATTCAGCTTCCCATTACCACCCACCCTCCACACAGGGAACAAGTAAGTGGGAGACAGCCAAGTAAAGATCTTCAAAGGCTACAGCCTCCACAATCCTTGTTTATCTTCCCCATCCATGTACTCCTGATGTTGTGTATGGGAGAGGGAGAGAAGCAATGATCACCTAATGTTTCCATGATCTTTGCTGAGCCAGACCAGGTTGATAAAAAGTTATATCCTCCACAGTCCTCCTCATTTGGCCTCCCCTACTCCTAATGTTGCACAGGAGGATCAACAAAAGCTATAGCTTCCATTAACCTCACTTAGGCCTGTTACAGACAGCCAAAATAAAGCTGCTTCGAGTCACAGTGGAAGTATGGTGTTTCAATGATGCATGCGTCCTAAGAGTCCAGAAGCCACACCAAAGCCACGTTCCAGTCCTTAGGGCTGAAGTGTGGCTTTGGTGCGACTTCTGGACTCTTAGGACGCATGCATCTTGAAAAACCATACCTCCACTGTGACTCGAAGCAGCTTTATTTTGGCTGTCTGTAACAGACCGTAGTAACCGCTGGCCACTACATGGCTGAGGGGACAAGAAAACAATGGCAGAGAAAAAAAACAGAAATGGAAACAACAGATTTTGTAAAACACAAAACAAAACAAAAAACACCAAAATAGCATGTAGATGTAGTCTTCTATAGACACAAGGACTAAAGTAGTAGTATAGTTGGGCATCATGTTTAACCCTGCATTGAAAATACTCACTGCTTCAATAGGATATGATCACCATAAGCAATGGTGATTCCCCTATATGCCTTTCTCATGAATATGCCAACATCCATTAGGTGCAATAGCATCCTGGATTTGATTTGAATGTACCGGTAAGTCTAGAGCAGGGATGGACATGGTTTGGAGCCTATTAGGCCAAACCAGCTGATTGTGGGTTTCTCCAGCGCTCTGGCAGGCCCCAAGTGCATCATCATGGCTACTTTGGTGACGTAAACTGACAATTGCATCACTCCTGATTGTTTTGGGGACTATTTGTAAGAAGGGAGGCCTTTGCTATTGTCATGATATTTAATGAACTGGAAACTTTCTGAAGCATATTTTCAGCAAAAAGCATTTTTTGCAGAAGATATACTGGAGTTGCTGGGATCTGGGTAGGCAGTGAAGGTCCCATGGGCTGTATGATCTCTACCCATCTACCCTATGCACCACTATTAGAATTCACTACTTTTGTGAAGAAGCTGCCATTTTCAAGAGAGTGGAATCTTCATAAAAAGTATTTCACTTGTTCCAAAAGAAAATAAATTCATCAACATTTTTCTACATCCACCCAATTTTCCAGTTTTTCCTCTAAAAAAACCTGAAAACTATCCCTTAAAAAATGAATGGAACAACCCTCTTTTTCCAAGGTGCTCACATCTGTGTTGGAAGAATGCAAGCCTTGTACAGTATGTCTTTCCTGAAGGGTCAGGAGAATGCAATTAACATACAACCAGAGCTGAACCAAGGAATCTGTGCAGACTCTCCCCTGAATAAAGACAAATCCCTGTATGAGAAGAGTGATGTACCTACTTTTTCTGAAGATCATACATGTGGAAGATTTCCCCCCACACAGCAGAACACATTCACCCAAATCATATGTAGGCTAGTTGAGATTCCAGTCCAAGAATATGGATTAGTCAAGTGAGAAGACTGATGTAGGGCCCTTGAGAAATCATCTTAAAATGTGTTGGAGGCACAAAGGCAATTCTTAGGAATAGGCCTTAAGATTAGCTTTCTTACTATTTATTCTTCAGTTCTTTCAGAAACAAAACACTAGGGATCAGAGTGGAAATGATGCTTATCACAATTCTACTGTAAAGTCATTAATTCCTCCAAAGTCAATACTAATACATATGCTAATTCAAATCTAGGCTTTCTTATTCTATTTGGGGGGGGGGGGGAGGACAGCATGCATGCATGTATGGAGTCTCACTCCCTTTCTCCATCACCCTCCCCCTTCTCCAATTATGTGATACCAAGCATGTTTTATATATATGATTATATTTTAATAAGTTCTGAATTATTGAATTTTGTTCTGTTTGTTTTATTATTGCCAACTCATCTTGCACCAGCCTGATCTCCTCTTGATCCCTGGCTACCACACACAAGTCGTCTAATAAAACTGCAGCTTTTATAATCCCCATGTTTCCTTTTATGAGGCTCCTTACCCCATCACAGACTATTGTCATGGGTAGCCTTCCTAACTGTCCTAATAAACTAACAAAATTTCTCTTCCTCTCTAGATCCCTCCATTATCTTTCAGTGACAATTTAGCAACCATTATCTTGTTGTTCTATTTTGTTTCATACAGACATATCAACTGCCACTTTTCCTTTCACCTATTCTATTTGATCTTACGTTAAAAGAAAACAAGTACTGAAACAAAGTTCATAATTTTGAGGAATTAAAACGTTTCAGTATACTTAACATTATTTAGCCTAAATCTATTGGTCCCAACCAGAGTAGACCCACTGAATTAATGGGACTTACATAACTGTTGAGAGCCAGCATGGTGCAGTGGTTTGAACATTGGACTATGTCTCCAGAGACCATGGTTCGAATCCTTGCTCAGCCATGGAAACCCACTGGCTCAGCCTTAGACAAAGGCAAACACCATCTGAACATATTTTGCCAAAAAAACCCATAAGGATAGGTTTACCTTAGGGACACCATAAATCAGAAATGACTTGAAAGCACACCACCACTACTACAAGAACAAGAACAACAGTGTAGACTTACAATGATTATATGTGTCTACTCATACTGGAACTAGCAATCGGATGTAGGATTAATCATGAATTTCTCTCCATTACACTACATAATAAATCCAGAGTATCTATATTGCTCAAGAGTGACTACACAGCATATAGAACTGGATTTATTTTCTCAATGTTACATTACATTATGTGGCTGTGGATAGTAACTTTAACACTTAGATACAACTGAAGTGTTTAATACAAAGATCGTTATCATTTTGAAAAGAGAAGACTCAATTTTTCCTTTGACAACATCCCTCTTATGATTTCCAGAATGCCTTATATCCTAATCCTTGATATGTTATTCTAGCGCATGTTCTATCTGAAACCAATTGGAGTCACTTCTAAGAAATATGTTTGTGATCAAGATATA